>NC_037677.1:23687759-23853866 GCF_003255815.1 Theropithecus gelada | reverse complement strand
ATGGCTGGTACCGGTTGTTCCTTTCCATGTTGAGTGCTTCCTTCAGGGTCTCTTGTAAGGCAGGCCTAGTGGTGACAAAATCTCTAAGCATTTGCTTATCTGTAAAGGATTTTATTTCTCCTTCACTTATGAAACTTAGTTTGGCTGGATATGAAATTCTGGGTTTAAAATTCTTTTCTTTAAGAATGTTGAATATTGGCCCCCACTCTCTTCTGGCTTGTAGAGTTTCTGCCGAGAGATCTGCTGTGAGTCTGATGGGCTTCCCTTTGTGGGTAACCCGACCTTTCTCTCTGGCTGCCCTTAAGATTTTTTCCTTCATTTCAACTTTGGTGAATCTGGCAATTATGTGTCTTGGAGTTGCTCTTCTCGAGGAGTATCTTTGTGGCGTTCTCTGTATTTCCTGGATTTGAATGTTGGCCTGCCCTACTAGGTTGGGGAAGTTCTCCTGGATGATATCCTGAAGAGTGTTTTCCAACTTGGTTCCATTTTCCCCCTCACTTTCAGGCACCCCAATCAGACGTAGATTTGGTCTTTTTACATAATCCCATACTTCTTGCAGGCTTTGTTCATTTCTTTTTCTTCTTTTTTCTTTTGGTTTCTCTTCTCGCTTCATTTCATTCATTTGATCCTCAATCGCTGATACTCTTTCTTCCAGTTGATCGAGTCGGTTACTGAAGCTTGTGCATTTGTCACGTATTTCTCGTGTCATGGTTTTCATCTCTTTCATTTCGTTTATGACCTTCTCTGCATTAATTACTCTAGCTATCAATTCTTCCACTTTTTTTTCAAGATTTTTAGTTTCTTTGCGCTGGGTACGTAATTCCTCCTTTAGTTCTGAGAAGTTTGATGGAGTGAAGCCTTCTTCTCTCATCTCGTCAAAGTCATTCTCCGTCCAGCTTTGATCCGTTGCTGGCAATGAGCTGCGCTCCTTTGCCGGGGGAGATGTGCTCTTATTTTTTGAATTTCCAGCTTTTCTGCCCTGCTTTTTCCCCATCTTTGTGGTTTTATCTGCCTCTCGTCTTTGATGATGGTGATGTACTGATGGGGTTTTGGTGTAGGTGTCCTTCCTGTTTGATAGTTTTCCTTCTAACAGTCAGGACCCTCAGCTGTAGGTCTGTTGGAGATTGCTTGAGGTCCACTCCAGACCCTGTTTGCCTGGGTATCAGCAGCAGAGGCTGCAGAAGATAGAATATTTCTGAACAGCGAGTGTACCTGTCTGATTCTTGCTTTGGAAGCTTCCTCTCAGGGGTGTACTCCACCCTGTGAGGTGTGGGGTGTCAGACTGCCCCTAGTGGGGGATGTCTCCCAGTTAGGCTACTCAGGGGTCAGGGACCCGCTTGAGCAGGCAGTCTGTCCCTTCTCAGATCTCAACCTCCGTGTTGGGAGATCCACTGCTCTCTTCAAAGCTGTCAGACAGAGTCCTTTGCGTCTGCAGAGGTTTCTGCTGCTTTTTTTTTTTTGTTGTTGTTGTTGTTGTTGTGTAGCTGTGCCCTGTCCCCAGAGGTGGAGTCTACAGAGACAGGCAGGTTTCCTTGAGCTGCTGTGAGCTCCACCCAGTTCCAGCTTCCCAGCAGCTTTGTTTACCTACTTAAGCCTCAGCAATGGCGGGCGCCCCTCCCCCAGCCTCGCTGCTGCCTTGCGGGTAGACCACAGACTGCTGTGCTAGCAATGAGGGAGGCTCCGTGGGCGTGGGACCCTCCCGGCCAGGTGTGGGATATGATCTCCTGGTGTGCCTGTTTGCTTAAAGCGCAATATTGGGGTGGGAGTTACCCGATTTTCCAGGTGTTGTGTGTCTCAGTTCCCCTGGCTAGGAAAAGGGATTCCCTTCCCCCTTGCGCTTCCCAGGTGAGGTGATGCCTCGCCCTGCTTCAGCTCTCGCTGGTAGGGCTGCAGCAGCTGACCAGCGCCGATCGTCCGGCACTCCCCAGTGAGATGAACCCAGTACCTCAGTTGAAAATGCAGAAATCACCGGTCTTCTGTGTCGCTCGCGCTGGGAGTTGGAGACTGGAGCTGTTCCTATTCGGCCATCTTGCTCCACCCAAAAACAGCAACTTATTTTAAACTGATAACCAACTTAACTCAATTACTTATAAAAATTCTACTGCTTTACAGCTCTGCCCCCACACTTTGTTATTGATGTCACAAATTACATTTTACAAATTGTAGATATATAAAATAGATTAACATAGATTTATAACTATTTTTATGCATTTGTGTTTGAAATTAAAGATAAAAAAGTGGCATTAACTACAATTACAGTACTACTGGGTTTTATAATTTTCAATGTAATTACTTTTACTGGAGAACTTTACATTTTCATAAGACTTCAAGATATTGTCTAGCATCCATTCATTTCAACCTGAAGGGCTCCATTTGGCATTTCTTGTAGGGCAGATGGAGTGGTAATGAACTCCATCCATTTTTGTTTATCTGGGAACAAAAATTAATTTTGTTCTCTTTTTTGAAGGATAGTTTTCCAGATATAGAATTCTCAGTTGACAGGTTTTTTAGCTTTCAGCACTTTAAGCTGCCTTCTACCTTGCAAGAGTTCTGCTGAGAAATTCACTGATAATCTTGAGAGTCCCTTGTATGTAATAAATTGCTTTTCTCTTGCTGCTTTTAAGTTTCCTTTTTTTTTTTTGTCTTCGTCTTTTCACAGCTTGATTATAATGTCTGGGCTTGGGTTTCTTTGGATTTGCCTTCCAATTCAGGGAGCCTCTTGGATTTCCAGATGCATGACTTTCCTTAAATTTGTGAAGTTTTTGGCCATTATTTCTTCAAATAAGCTCACTTCCCCTTTCTCTTTCTCTTCTCCTTCTTAAACTCTCATAATGTATATATTGGTCTTGTTGGTGGCATTCTGTATGTCCCTTAGGCTCTGTTTATTTTCCTTCATTCTTTTTTCTCTCTGCCCTTCAGATGATAATTACAAGTAATTTGTCTTCAAGTTCACTGATATTTTCTTCTGTTTATTAGAGTCTGCTCTTGAACTCCTTTAGTAAGATTTTTCAATTCAGTTATTTTATTTTTTATATCCAGAATTTCCATTTGGTTGTGTTTAATAAATTTATCTGATTTTGTGCAGTCTGTCTTATTATAGATACTTTCACATGTTCCCTCTATCTCTATTCTCTGAAAACAAAATTGCATAAAATGGTATTATTTCTTTTTTTCTTCTTTTTTTTTTTTTTGAGACTGAGTTTTGCTCTTGTTGCCCAGGCTGGAGTGCAATGCCACGATCTTGGCTCACTGCAACCTCCACCTCCCAGTTTCAAGCGATTCTCCTGCCTCAGCCTCCCGAGTAGCTGGGATTACAGGCATATACCACCATGCCCGGCTAATTTGGTATGTTTAGTAGAGATGGGGTTTCTCCATGTTGGTCAGGCAGGTCTCAAACTCCTGACCTCAGGTGATCCACCTTGGCCTCCCAAAGTGCTGAGATTGCAGGCGTGAGCTGCCGTGCCTGGCAAAGATGGTATTATTTCTTTAAAAAATATTTGATAAAATTGATTGTTGAAATCATTTGAAAATTTTCTATGTATTCTTTTCTATTCGTTTCTACTTAATATTCACCAAATATTTATGGACTGTCTACTATGTGTCAGGCATGTTTTTAAAGTCTTTGAAGTACATCAGTGAAAAAACAGGATAAACATTTCAGGCCTCAAGGGGCTTACATTCTGGTAGTGGAGAAAACAAATAAAACATAATTATAGGAAATTATGGAGAGTGTTAGGAGGTGATAAGTGTTATCAAAATGCAACAGGGTAAGTGAGACAAGGAGTTGGGAGGCAGGATGGGATGTAGGAAGTCAGATTGGAATTTTAATTAAGATGATCAGGGTGGGACTTACTGGGGACGTGAAGGCTGATGTAAGACTTGAAGGAAGTGGCGGCGTGAACCATGTCAATATCTGGAGAAAGAGCATTCTAGGCAGAGGGAACACAGATAACCCAGTGGGAGATCAGCCCTGCTGTGTTTTAGAATGAGAATGAAGCCAATTTGGTTATTTTATTAAAGAAGAATTAAGTGCATGTTTACAAAAACAAGCAGAATAATTGTTGAGATGAATCTGAAGATCCTGAAGTAAGATACATTTTTCATTGTATTATGACCAATTTTTCTATCTTAAAAAAACCCAGAAGCTCAATATATAATAAATCTATTCAAAAAGATGAGTATTCATTTTAAAAATGTAGCTTTGCGAGTACCTTTTCAGAATTATGGTAAATGCACGTATCAAAATATGTTAAATATATATGTTGAAAATAATTGTTTGGCTTACGTGATCATATAACTAAGAACTTAATTATATGTTTTAATTTTATAGGCTCGAGAATTACTTTTAATTTTGTGCATGCTAAAGGATTAGGGAAAATATACAAACATTTTTATGTCAAGTGCAATTTACTGTAGTTATTAAGTAATTAGTTGTTTACTAGCTGTGACATTCTGTTTCATTCTTAAAGAATAAACAACTTTGTATGGTAAAAGTATAGTTTAGCAGTCAGGAGACTTGATTCTAGCTTAATTCTAGCCTCATTATTTTGAAGCAGTCATTTTAAATGGCTTCATTTTACCTATGTGTTGGGAGTTTTGTTGATTTGCTTTATATGGAACATGGCTAGATATATTCTGTTTCCAAAATGCCTCGTTTTTGTCATTTTGTGATTATTGCTTTATAATGTTTTATACTGTATTGATACACTGCTTTAAATATTTGATTGAGAATTGTTAAAGAAAAAATTGCATTTTAAACAAATTCCTGCTTATTTTTAGTGTCCAGCTCAAATCTTTTCCTGACCACTTCAGAATTTTCTCTGATTCTTTTCCTGATCACTTCAGAATTAACTGCTTTTCACCTGGGCTATTATAGTACTTTATTCATATTATTATTTATCACTTTTCATAATATGTTATAGTTATATGTTTATTAATCTATCCATGAGTTTTCTATCTTTGTATTTCCAAAACTCATAAAAGTACTTTGCATATATTTGTTGTTCATTCATTTTTTCATTTAATTCTTACATCTGTGTATTGAAAAATCAACAGTTAACTCCTAAGAGTTAATATATCAGAAATGAAGACTGTGTTCAATAACATTCCTGCTTGAAAGGCAGTATTCCATGTAATGAATGTTTCTCTTGCTTGACAACTCCTATTTCAGACCTTTAACAAGGTTTAATTTGGTCTTTTGGTCTAACGTTTATGTTATAGAGATGGCATAAATGCTTATTTGCATGACTCAAGTAGATGTAAGAAGTAGTGATTTTGTCACTGATTATGAAATTGTTAAAGAGGATGATTATTACTGATTACCTCTTTGCATTTTGGATCAAAGGCATGAATTTCATAAAGATTAAGTGTTCTAAGAACTATTCAGAAGTGTGTTTTTATATAGTAATACAATTTTTAGCATGCATTCATAACCATTTACTAGATAATGTGCCCTTAAGTATAATGAATCAGAATGTGCTCTTATTGTGTTTTGGATTTTCATATTTTCAGTTCTCCCTAAACCTTATTTCTCTTCCTAACTTAAAAATGTAGTTTTTGAAGAACCCTATTTATTCATTTATTCAACAGCTATGTATTTAACATTTACTGTATGTTCCAGGAACAGAGTTAGGCCAAATCGATTATTAGATTTGGAAGTGAACAAGATAGATTAGGTCTCCGCTGTCAGAATTAACAATGAACAAATAAACATTTGCCCATTTAGTCAACATTTATTGATTGCCTATCATGTGCTAGGCATTGTTTTGGGAATTGTGGATACAGTCACAAAGTAACAGAGCCCATACCTCATGCAGCTTGCATTCTAATGAAAGAATAACAGCATAAGTGGAGAAGGCTAACTTTATAATGGTTCGTCAAGGAGGGCCTAAGAAATTGACATTTGAACTGAGATCTACGGGACAAGAAGGAACCAAAGGAAAAGACTATTTGAGGACAAATAGCAATTACCCTGGATAGCAATGAACTTACTACATTTGATGCACATTGGTTTGTAGCTTTTGAGGTCAGAATATTAAGGATTTAGTATTCCTTCCATTTTTTCAATTGATTATGAAGTACAGGCATCATTTGTAAAGTTTGGTAGGAAAGAGTAAACGGCAAAGAGGGAAAAATTTGTGGAGAAACAAATTTGAGGAAAGATATCACTGTGAAATAGTAACTCCAGAGAACAGGGAATATACAAACAATAGAAGTGCTGTAGGGCTGCTGGGCAGAGTTGACAGTGTAATTGTCAGTTTGTTATCCTCAATTTTAGGTGAAACTAGTCAACATGGTTGTATTGTTTTCTCAGTTATGGGCACAGATGTGAAGAAGATGTAGTATTTAACTAGAGTTGTTTTCACCCTCCAGGAGAATATGATGGAAAAAGGGAGGAACAAGAGTATTTAGAGCCTTTGTAAAGATGTCACAATAATACAAGGCTTTAGAGTCTATCCTGGGGAAGGAGAAATGAGTAGGGAGTGAAAAATTAAAAGGGTTGATGGGCTTAAAGAAAGTTGAGGATCAGTGGATTGGTGATGTGAATAAAGCTGAAAGTTGTGAGTGTGGCCAGACAAGTGAATTTCATGGGCTAATATGGAATATTGATATATATTGAAAAGAGTGTAGTTTGTATAGATAATTGAAATAATGTGATGGCTACCAGAAGTGCTAAGAGCACTTTCCTTTCTTTTATTATTCTCACCCTTTTTTGCAGTTTTATAGAAATGGTGTAATATAATATAGGGAGAATATAGAAAAGAGCATCACTTGGAAGTCAAGAAAATGTAAAATGTCCTTTATAAAGTCACTTGATCTCATTGATCTATTCTTTTAATTAACTGACAAATCAATTAATTATTTCAGCAGTGTGCCAGGTGTTGGACATACAGTGATGATATCAGATACATAAATGCTATCTAATTTACAATCACAATAATGGTACCAGTGATGATATTGGATACTGATACTATTGATAATATTGATAATGATATCAACAAATGACCTCATTGGCCATATTCTTTAATTAATCGGTCTATCATTTCAGCCCTTGCAGTTGCTGGGCATACAGTAATGATGTCAGATAACAGCAGTGCAGAGTGCTGCTGGAGTACTGAGGTGGGGCATGCAACCCAGATGGGGTGGAGAGCAGTCACACTTGTATGAAGTGGTATCTAAGCTGAGATCTGAAAAATAAGTAGGTTTTGCAATTTAGCAAAAAAGCTACAGGCAGATGGGGTCAGGAATAGTGTATATTAAGGTCTTCAAGAAAGAAATGCCTTGAGGTATCCAAAGTAGCTGAATCATAGTGTATGAGAGAAGAGGCTGGAACATTAAGCAAAGGCCATATTTTAAAGAATTTGGTAGGTTATGTTAAGGAAATTTCATCCTAAAAGCCATGTAGAGTACCCATTGTTGAGTTTTGCATAGAGAAGTGACATAAAACATGATCACTTATAAAGTGCAAGATCTGCTTAAATGAGGAAGTTCAATTTTATCTTCTCTAAGGTTCATTCAAAAATTATTTGATTTGTTGTGATACCGAAGTATAAAGAAGAAAATCAAAATTACATAATGTCTCTTATTTTAATTTAAAAAGAATTAACAGCAATTAATAAGAGACTAGATTGGACATAGAAATAGAGCCCTGTTTACAAAGCATTATTAAATTCATATTAATGTTTGCAAATGAGAATTGAAATTCAAATTTCCTATGACTCTGAAATATGTTTGGTTACTGTTGAATATTTTCTATCATATCAGTGAAAATATTTGCTAATTTCCCATGGGTTTGTGTGTGCCATTTGATATCCTCAATCAAATGTAGATGAAACTGTACTTCTTATCTCCAGGTATTTAAACCTTTGAGATGTTTCCATTAATTGGAAAAACAATCATCTTTGATAACTTTCCTGATCCTTCTGATACGTGGGAAATCACTGAGACAATTGGCAAAGGAACTTATGGGAAAGTTTTTAAAGTATTGAATAAGAAAAATGGCCAAAAAGCAGCAGTCAAAATTCTTGATCCAATTCACGTAAGTCATATTTTTTCCTTCTAATTAGCTTTACTTTTATCTGTATGAAACACTTAAAAAGACTGTAAGTATTTTATCTTGATTTATTCATCACAATAGCAGTCTAAAACAGGTTACAATTTGAAGATAAAGGTGAAGGAAAAGTCTACTTATTTGCTTTTCCAAGTTTCTGTGCTTAATATATGTAATAAGGCACAATAAGTACTTGATGAATAATTGCATAAGCACACAAAAAATGCAGCTCTCAATCGACAATGTTATTGAAGTTGACTCAATGTTATTTTAGACATGAAAAATTGTAAAGATACAAACTCAGGGGTCTACAAGTAATCCTAAAATGGCATCTTAACCATATCTTCTTTTCATCCTGTGTTTATTTAGGCTTCAGGAAATATTTCTCTTAGGCCAAACTAAAGAAGACTTTTTAAAATTAAATTTATTTCAGAGAAGGAAAATTAAGTTTCAGGTTTGCTTAAATGTTTCCAAAGCAAACATGGTGTGGATTTATAATCAGGGCAAAGTTCCTTATAGTGAAGAATTAAATTTCATGTTCAACTCTGCCAGTCTCTGCTTACAGGAGGCCACAATAGGGGCCCCCATTTGCTTTTTTTTTTTTTAAGTAGCAGTTGTAATAGGCAAAACTGCCAAACCTTTTTTCTGTTTTAAGACCATGAGACTACTGAGATTGTATTTTCTGGTAATGAGAGCTGGCAGTTTCAGAATATCTTCAGGTTGCTGGTAGACACCTTTCTCTCCCATAGCACATGGGAGAGCCAGAATGAGCTTAGTCATCAGATGCTCCTCAAACATCTATTGAAAGCAACTTCTCCAATTAAGAGACTTTTGCACACATGATGGGAGCATAGCATGATGAAAATGATGAAATGTGTATAGAGAGGGCATCAGAGTCCTAGGTCCTTGTTACAGCTCATCTACTACTTGTGAGATGCTGCAAAAGGTCTTGTTCGTCTTAGGGTTGCTGTTCCTTTTTTTTTTTTTTTTTTTGATAGTTTATTTCTGCTAAACCCATTATAACTACACTCCTCCATATTATTTTGAGCAGAGGAGAAAGGTAGGGGAGGTGTATTTTAAAGTAATAAATTAAATACACTGGAGGAAAAAAAAATCAGACTCAGTATGCCCAGGCTTAACTGTTGCTGAATGTTTCACATTCTCTTGGAAACTTCTAAGCATTTAAACTGAAGGAACAGAGGTACAAATTAAGTTCTACCAAAGTGACTATACCTCTCTTTCCTCTAGCCTTTGCATTAGGAATTCAGGTGTATGGCAGTAAGAGAAAGAAATTCAGTCCAATACCATTGTCTGGCCCATGGTGTATCTCTTTCCCTTCCTTCTTAATGGAGAACAAATGGCTTATAATCCATGTAACCACTATTCTTTCATAATTTACTCATGTATGGTATACCTACAAACCTTATAAGTCATATTCAGTACTATTTAATGAAATACTGATTTTATAACTATTATACTTAATTTATCCTTTTGCTTTCATTCTTGTCACAGTACATATACATTTTTCTAATAATTATTTATTTACTCTTCTTTCATCTTGTCACAAGTCAAATAAAAAAGAGTTATAGCCAAGAGATTATAATCTTAAATAAATTTAAATGCATCCAAACATCTTGCAAAGATTTGCTTATTTTAAATTAAAGGAGTCTTACTATTACATATTTTTAATCAGTCATTTTATTTTCAAGAGAGGAGCTGAATGAGTAAGATGAGAATGTAGCAGGCTTGGAGTCTATATCTGGATTTTACACTAACCAGCTCTGACTCCAACTTCTCAGGGCTTAACTTTATGCCTCTAAAATTAGAGTTCAGATTTAAATTTCTACCTCTGTGATTCTATGATTCTATAATAAAATAACATAAGCATTAAATGTCACTGTAAAAGCAATATTAATAAAGCTTTCTTTTATTTATTACTCTGTGAATTGTTTCATATATATGTGATTTTCTAGAAATATGACTAAGTGGCTGTCTTCCATTCTTATTGATAAGATAGCAACCTGTTCTTCTTTTGCTGAATGGACCTTTAGATCATTAATGGTTTTGTGCAATCTTTTATAACTTAACTCTATTTGAGTTTTTTGGAAAAGTGGGAATTTATTGTTTGTATGACTGAGTTTTGGATAGCTTCTAAATGTCCTGTTTTCCAAAGAAACAAAATGAACCAGATTTCCAGTCCTAAAATTTACTATTTCAGATCAATGGCTCTGCCGTTGTAACAAAGTTAATAATACAAAAAAGCAAAATCATCTGGAGTAGCTCTCGATAGATGTTTACTTATAATTGCATATAAAAATAACATTTTATTTATCCATTTTAAAATTTGATGAAATTGATATAACTTGAGATTCACTTGATTATCATGAAAATCACAATCTCTCCCCTTAAATAATGTAATGAGAAATTACAGTACGTAATACTAAGCACAGTAAAAACTATTATGACCTTGATATAATCAAATTCTATATTTGGTATTCTATAATCTGGTTTCTTTGACATTACTCATGTTTTTCTCACAGTTCTATTCTTGTGACTTTTTGAAACTAGGATATTGATGAAGAGATTGAAGCAGAGTATAACATCTTAAAAGCACTTTCTGATCACCGTAATGTGGTCAGATTCTATGGGATATACTTTAAGAAGGATAAAGTAAATGGAGACAAGCTGTGGTTGGTTCTTGAGGTACGTGTTTCAGCATTATTTGTATGGGTGGAAACTTAGAGTATGGTTCTGAAATGACTTACTATACTATTTATGTAACATTGATATCATAAAAACAATTCTGTTCAGTTCCTGACCAGCCATGAATGTTGTGCCTAGTTTTGGCCTTGCCGTCTTGGAAACATCAAAAAATTGAAGGAAAGCCACAAAGACTAGTAAATGTTAAAAGGAAATTACTCCGCAATAAAAGACTAAAGAAACTGAGATTATTTTTCCCATGGGAAAAAAAAAATTAAAAGGAATTTCATTATAATATTTATTTATTCATCTATATTTTGTTTCATTAACATGTGATGAACCTCTGTGCCAGGTGCTAAGATACAAGAAAATTAATGTTAAGTGAGGCTTCATTAGGCAAAAATAGTGAGCTATGATTTTCTTTTTCTGTCTTTATTGAATGCTAATGACTTGAGCTACAGAACCAGGTATTTATATTTGCAGGGAAGAAAACTTACTTAAAATGGTGTTGATACTGAATAAGTTGCTAAAGGGAATCTGTAGAGTCTGCGCTTTCCAGTCCTGAGAGTAGTTTTTCTTACACTGGAGCAATCCTCTCTAAGGCAGGAGTACTAGCAGGTCCCACACTAAGGTGATTGCCAGTCCCAGAAAAATTCCGTTTTTCTGATTTTCATTGAACATTATTCAAGTGCAGTAAACATTATTTCTAATAAAATCTATTAGAATTTTTTAAAATCGCTTTTATCAAATTCAGGGACAGTAGATACCTTTATTTGACAACTATAACAGCATATATTTATTGTGTTCATCATTGTTTTATTAGCATTTGAGTATTTTATTTGTTTTTGAATGTTCCATTGCTTTTCCTGAAGTGGCATTTCTTAGTCTATTTGTGCTGCTATAACAAAAATCCACACACTGGGTAACTCATAAAGAACAGAAATTTATTCCTCACAGTTTTGGAGGCTGGAAGTCCAAGATCCAGGAACCAGCAGGTTCACTTCTCTGATGAGGCCTGTTCACTTCCAAGATGGCACCTTGTTGCTACATGCCCTAGAAAGAAGAAATGCTGTGTTCTCACATGGCAGAGGGCAGAAGGCAAGAGAGCCCAACACTGTGTGGAGCCTCTTTTTAATAAGGATCTTAAAACCCCATTCATGAGGAAGAAGCCCTCATGGCCTGATTACCTCTTAAAGGTCCCACCTCTTAATAATATCACATTCACCATTAAGTTTCAACATATGAATTTTGGAGGGGACACAGCCAAAGTGTAATAGGCACAATAATCATAAATAAATTATATTAAGACTTTATATTCATATTTTTCTACTATGTTTTTTTTTTTTTTGAAATGGAGTCTTGCTGTGTTGCCCAGGCTGGAGTGCAGTGGCACAATCTCAATTCACTGCAACCTTCGCCTCCTGAGTTCAAGCGATTCTTGAGCCTCAGTCTCCCAAGTAGCTGGGATTACAGTCACATGCCACCATGCCCAGCTAATTTTTTTAGTTTTGTATTTTTAGTAGAGACAGTGTTTCACCGTATTGGCCAGGCTGGTCTGAAACTCCTGATCTCAAGTGATCCACCTGCCTCGACCTCCCAAAGTGCTGGGATTACAGGTGTGAGACACTGCGCCTGGCCTCCATTATGGTTTTTAAATGATTCTGCAAATAATAGATGATCATTGTGGAAAATATTTGAACATATAAAAAATTCTTAAATTTAACATATTTGCTTCATTTTTTGTATGTTTTTTTCTTTAAAAATATTTTAAGTTCAGGAGTACATTTGCAGGTTTGTTATATAGGTAAACTTGTGTCACAGGGATTTGTTTTACAGATTATTTCATCACCAAGGTGTTAAGCCTAGTTCCCATTAGTTATTTTTCCTGATCCTCACCATTTTCCCACCGTCTACCATCAGGTATCTGTTGTTCCTCTCTTCGTGTCCATGTGTTCTCATGATTTAGCTCCACTTATAGGTGAGAACATGTGACATTTGGTTTTCTGTTCCTGAGATAGTTTGCTAAGGATAATGGCCTCTGGCTCCAATCATGTTCCTGCAAAGGACATGATCTCAGTCTTTTATATGGCTGCATAGTATTCCATGGTGTATGTGTACCACATTTTCTTTATTCAGTCTGCCATTGATGGGTATTGATGTGGTTTTGCTGTGTCCCCACCCAAACCTCATCTTAAATTCCCATGTGTTGCAGAAGGGACCCAGTGGGAGGTAATTGAATCATGGGGGCAGGTCTTTCCTATGATGTTCTCGTGATGGTGAATAAGTCTCATGAGATCTGATGATTTTATAAGGGGGTGTTTCCTTGTGCAAGCTCTCTCCTTGCCTGCTGCCATCCATGTAAGATGTGACTTGCTCCCCCTTGCCTTCCACCATGATTGTGAGACCTCCCCAGCCATGTGGAACTGTAAGTCCATTAAACCTCTTTCTTTTGTAAATTGTCCAGTCTCGGGTATGTCTTTATCAGCAGTGTGAAAATGGACTAATACGGGCATGTAGGTTGATTTCATGTTTTTGCTGTTGTGAATAGTGCTGCAACGAACATACATGTGCCTGTGTCTTTGTGGTAGAACAATTTCTATTTCTTTGGATATATACCCAGTAATGCAATAGATAGCTGGGTTGAATGGTAGTTCTGTTTTTAGTTCTTTGAGGAATTATTACACTGTTTTCCACAATGGCTAAACTAATTTACACTCCCACCAGCAGCATATAAGCATTCTCTTTTCTCTGAAACCTCACTAATACCTGTTATTTTTTGATTTTTTAAAAATAGCCATTCTGACTGGTGTGAAATGGTGTCTCATTGCGGTTTTGATTTTCATTTCTCTAGTGATCAGTGATGTTGAGCTTTTTTCACATACTGTTGGCTACATGTATGTCTTCTTTTGAAAAGAATCTGTTCATGTTCTTTGCCCACTTTTTAGTAAGGTTGTTTGTTTTTGCCTTCTAAATGTAAGTTCCTTATAGATGCTGGATATTAGACCTTTGTCAGATGCATAGTTTGCAAACATCTTTTCCTGTTCTGTAGGCTGACTGTTTACTCTGTTGATGGTTTCTTTTGCTGTACAGAAGCTCTTTAGTTTAATAAGATTTCATTGGTCAAGTTTTGCTTTTGTTGATATTGCTTTTGGAGTCTTCATCATGAAATCTGTGCTGGTTCCTGTGTCCAGAATGGATGATATTGCCTAGGTTGTCTTCCAAGGTTTTTATAGTTTTGGGTTTTACAGTTAAATCTTTAATCCATCTTGAGTTGATTTCTGTATATAGTGTAAGGAAGGGGTTCTGTTTCAGTCTTCTGCGTATGGCTAGCCAGTTGTCCCAGCACCATTTATTGAATAGAAAATCCTTTCCCCATTGGTTGTTTTTGTCAGCTTTGTCAAAGATCAGATAGTTTCAAGTGTGTGGACTTATTTCTGGGCTTTCTATTCTGTTCCATTGGTCTGTGTATCTGTTTTTGTACCAGTACCATGCTGTTTTGTTTACTGTAGCCCTGTAGTATAGTTTGAAGTCGGGTAGTGTAATGCTTCCAGCTTTGTTTTTCTGCTTAGGATTACCTTGGCTATTTAGATTCCTTTTTGGTTCCACATGAATTTTAAAATAGTTTTTTTCTAGATCTGTGAAGAATGTCATTGGTAGTTTGATAAGAATAGCATTGAATCTATAAATTGCTTTGGGGAAGCATGGCCATTTAAATGATATTGATTCTTCCTATCCATGAGCATGGAATGTTTTTCCATTTGTTTGTGTCATATGATTTCTTTGAGCAGTATTTTGCAGCTTTCGTTGTGGAGATCTTTCACCTCCCTGGTTAGCTGTATTTCTAGGTATTTTATTCATTTTGTGGCAATTGTGACTGGGATTGTTTTTTATTTAGTTCTCAGTTTAACTGTTTTTGGTGTATAGGAATGCTAGTAATTTTTGTACATTGATTTTGTATCTTGAGATCTTGCTGAAGTTGTTTATCAGCTTAAGAAGTTTTGGGGCCAAGACAATGGAGTTTTCTAGATATAGAATCATGTCGTCTGCAAACAGGGATTGTTTGCCTTCCTCTCTTCCTATTTGGATGCCCTTTATTTCTTTCTGTTGCTTGATTGCTCTGGCTAGGACTTCCAATACTGTGTTGAATAGGAGTGTATGTTTTTTGTATGTTTCAATATTTTGACAGTATTACTTACGAAATTATCCTATATTTTTACTTAATGTAACTTCAGATAGTTTTAATCATTGTTATGTTTTTCAAAGTAAATACATTCACTTGAGTAATAAAAAAAAAGATCATTTCGAAGGGTTGATAAGATAAAGCAATGAAAACATAGATCCAGTTTAGTGGTGCCACCTTCTCCTGAGCAGGTCCACACTTTTGATGTGTTGTGATTGCTGTATCTAGAAAAGTATGGCTGAGCTTCTATACTGCCTTATTTAGAAATCCATGCTCTTAATTTTGGCAATATTGTTCATTACACTTTTGGAGCTCTTCATCTTCCCACTCTTGTTTGGAGAACTGCCATGTGTCTGACCTCTTTGATGTCTCTCTGATGCCCACCTTGATGGAACCACTGGTTCCTAAATCCCTTGGCCTCCTCTTTCCAAGTTTCTTTCTCTGTTTGGCACATCATGTAGTAATATGTGCCTCTCCCAGATTACCCATTTTGCTGATGCCACCAAATCTTGAATCCCTCCAGTTCAGTGTCAGCAGGGAACAAAACTTCGAGTCTCTTAACCTGTATGTGTGTGTGTGTACTGCTCAGGCAGGCTTCTGAATGTTGATATTTTGTATATGTGATAAGAGGGTTTCAAGTCCTTTGATTACAGACTTCCAAATGACCGCTTGCTTTCTGCCCTGCTCCTCTAAACTGCTTCTCCACCGCTACTATTCCCTAGCACTGTCTGGGTTAATCTGTTCAGGTGACTGCAAAAGAACCACACAAAGTATCTTAGTTTGTGGCTTCCTCTTCATTGCTAAATCAGTTACCACTTGCTTATCTGCTTTCCATATTGCAAAATTTATTGAATTTTTTTGCTCAGTGCTTTCCTTTTTTCTTTGTGATTATATTTTATTCCTTTTGTAGCATTTTAATGGAGATTCATGAGTAAGAGGAAATAAATTTATATATTTCATCTGCCACCTTTATGGTCCGGAGCCTTTCAAAATGTAAAAAAGTATTTTCAAAAATCTTTCGTCATCTGATGCTATATATTATTTTACAAAATTAAATAGCCATGTGTGTCCTTTAAAAATAGACAATTTATCTATGATTTCAATATTACAGTTGACCCTAACTTTTAATTATTAGGGATGACAATCTCCCATGCACTGAGAAATCGAGGTATAAATTTTGACACCCCCTAAAACTTAACTACTATAGCTTACTGTTGACCTGAAGCCTTACTGATGACATAAACAGTCAATTAATGCATAGTTTTATGTCATAGGTGTTATATACTATATTCTTACAATAAAATAAGCTATAGAAAAGAAAATGTTATTAAGAAAATCATGAGGAAGAGCAAATATTTTTACTGTTCATTAAGTGGAAGTGGATCATCATCTTCATCCTCATCATCTTCACATGGAATAGTCTCAGGCAGAGGAAGAATAGGAGTGGTTGGTCTTGCTGTCTCAGGGGTGGCGCAGGTGGAAGAAAATTAACATATAAGTGAACCCACAAAGTTCAAACCCTTGTTGTTTAAGGGTCAACTGCATTTTTTATTTCTCTAATTTAAGATAGCTTTGTATTTTTAGCGAAATCACATATAAAAGCAAAGCTAAACTTTTACTCATCTAAAGGTAGTTACCAAGTAATAGAATGTAAACTATCAACCTAAACCATTTTGCCTTACATTAATGGATAATTTTAGAGTTTAATTCTTGTTTGTGTTTGCATATTTGTGAAGTACTGCTGTACAAAATCCTTGATGTAACCTTGAATATAATTTGTTTATATCCTTCAAAACATTTTCAATAATGCATTTTTAATTTTTCTTCCATATATAGAATCATTGGCAGATGTGCATTTAAGTGGAGATTCAGGTATTCTGTCTAATATAGGCCTAAATGGACAACAAAATAAAGTATAAATCTTTTCCCAGAGCTTAAAAATATTAAATGAGATCATTCATTGTCATAATGCCTATTAAATCCCTATTCTAATATCTTGGCATTTCTCAGTATTATCACCTGGAATTAGGGGGCATTTGGAAACTCCCAATGTTAGTTAAATGTTTTATGTGAGAGCAGATTGATTAAAATGAGTTGGATTGATTAAAATGTTTTGGGAATATTGTATAAGTAAAGCAGCATCCAGATAAAATGAATCAGTAGAGTCGTTACAATTTCTTTGAATTTTGTCCTTATAATTTATTATCAGATAGAGACATTGGAAATAGCTCTAAATGGCTTAGGAAAAAAAAATGAATTTAGTTTAATAAAATGGTTTATACAAAATCTGATCTACTTGAACTTACAAAGTGGGGGAAAAAAGTCTAAGGAAAGCAAGAAGTTGGCAAACTGTATATAAGATAATTGATTTGCATATGTAAATTAGACTAATCACATATACACATAAGTGGCTAGATGTACAATTACCTGATTTATAAACATGAATGGTACAGGTGCTGCTTTAGAGGCACTTTCAGAAAACTGGCTTGTGGCATCAATACTTTGTACTATAACATGACTGCTAATTATACCTCTTTTTGTAATAAAGTCCATTTAAATTATTTTGCATGAGGATACCAAAAGAGGGGCAGTGGCTGTGATGTTACCCAGAGAGTCATGTTAACGGTGCTAGGCTTTTAATGTGAATCTACATAAAGAAGGTGTGTACTGGAGGGTATGTATTAGAGCAATAAGTGACTGTCCTCATTCTAAGCCTGGTGTGTGTGAATGGCCATACTAGCCTAGAGAAACCCCTGCAAGATGCTTTTCACAATGAAAAACCATTTTACTTATATTTCAATCCAGAATTGAAATCCTAAGAATAATGATGTGCCAAATCTTGCTCGGCAGTCTGTTTTCTCTAGTTACAATTTTAAAATTGTTTCTTTTGCTTTTTGATATGATTTTTCTCTTTTATTTATTTTACTTTCATTTTGTTATTTTAGAAGTTTTTGAGCATGAATGATATACAAGGCTCTATTTAGGAGTTATTTTCATCTTAATTCTCTGCATGTTTATTTTTAGAATCTAAATGGTACCCAGGTTTAGTAAAAGGGCACTAGTTGCTGGCCCTCTGAAATTCCAGTTATACACTTGAATGAAGTTTTATGCTGTGGAAACTGATTTAGTTTTTTATAGAACATCTATGGGGACTTTTGTTGTCATTCAATATTTGAGGTTTTCCTAATGATGTAGACATAAAGAGAGAACCAATGTTTTCTGTTTGTTTCTATCTATGCCTCATTTTGAAATACCTTATGTATATTCCTTTCTGCCTATAGCTATCACATCTCTTGACTGACTTGTTTAGTGAAATGTAAATACCTCTTCTGACTTTGTACTGCCTTTTACCCCTGATATCTACTGTTGGGGATCAGTATCAAGGGGGGAGGGGAGCTGGGAAGATGAGGGCTGGGCTATGATTCTTCAAATGCTTCCTGCGTGAACCGGGAGACCGTAAAACAGAATCAGAATTGAGTTAAATCAGTCTCATATAAGGCATTTGCTATTGATGGACACAAAGGGGAGAACTGAGATTTAATTGTAATTTTTCCCTTCTTGGTTGGATGAACAACCAGGTTTTAAGTAGGTAAGGAAATCTGGGCTTCTGTCTCAGGAGCTGTTGGCTTAGTGTGCCTTCAGCCATAATGAATCCAAAATTCAGAGTTAGGACATCTTTCTGTTAAAAGACTCTTTCCCTCATAATCCAATCTTAGCTATAATTGCTCCTTTCACAGTGGTGCTACAGACTGCATTCTATTATTCATTTGAATTGGTCCTGATTTGTTCATTCTTAATAGTGACATTACTTTTTCTTATTGCTCCCCAATTATAGCAATTTTTCTCTTTGAAATTATATCCTTTTCAGGAGACTAAAGACTGCCAATTACAGGTGGTATTTCAAAGCATGAAAATTCAGTAAATAGTCATAAAGCTTTTCAAATGCACATTTTCGGTCATCAGAGTGGTTTTTATAGACATAAATACTACTTTCATGTGTCGTGCATTATTGGTTATTCTGGTTTTATACTTACATCTAGTTAGTAATATCAGGCCTGCCTTGAGGAAAGGAAATTGATAGAAAGAAGATAAGTAATAATGAATGTGAGCTTTCTATTTGTTCAGCTATTAACTCTTTAATGCTACTGCTCTGGAGATAACATGTATACAGAGGGAATATAAAGCCTTTGCAGGATATATTTGTGAGCGGTCAGAAGAAACAGGGCAAGAGTGAGAAGCTGGGTTGCTGAGTTCCTTAGATAGCACAGAATTGTTCCTTCTTTCATTTGGCAGTTCACAATTGCAGTGGAGTAGCACAGTCACAGTGTGATTCCTTTTATGTTCTCAAGGCTGGAACCACCATTCCCAGCTCTCATATAAAAGGCTGTTATTTGGTGTACTTGCAATAGAACAGACAGCCAATTACCTAGAGTTGTTTCATTTTTTGTTTGTTTGTTTAAAGGGCAGGATAGAAAAATGGCCTAAATGTACTTCTTTGTACTCTTCTAACTTAGGAAATATGTAAATAATATGTATAACTCTTATGTGTCTTTCCTAATTGTACTTCAGTGCTGGAAAAAGCATCTTCTTTGAATAGGCATGCACGTTTATAGTGTTACTTCAGAGGTAAGAAAATATGAGGTGACCAGTGATGTCTTGCTATTTAATAAATTAATAGATTTTTATTATACACATTAAAATATTTCTTCTCGTAAGTTATTTTTTCTGTGATCATAGATTTCTTGTTGATTGCATTACTAGTGTGTTATGGTGTTCTCCCTAGATTTTTAAAGCATTTTAGGGTAAAGTAAGTGTTCTATAATTTGATTTACTGGTTACATGATTATATATAATTACTAAAATACATCAAACTGCATACCTAAAAGAGCCAATTATATTATACGCCAATAATACCTTTAAAATACTTCTAGTTTACACGTTAGAAAAGGAATGTGAACATTTTACACACTACAGAAGTACACATTAGAAAATGTCTATTAGGTGGTAGTCCCAGTTTTTATTAATATTTTATTAGTATTTTATTGGAATCCAGAATTTGGTACATTAATATGTTTCACTGAAATTAAGATGAACATATCACACTTTGTATATACAAACAAGCGAAAAGAAAACTAATAAAAACTCGCCTTAGCTTTGTCTCCTGCTTTTTAACTTCTCGTTGTTTGTATTTATGTCTTATTGTACTGACTGTGTCTTGAAAAGTCGTTGCAGTCATTATTCTTTATTGGTTCATCATTTGGTCTTTCTACATAGGATAAGAGTAGTTTATACACCACAGTCACAATGTTATAATATTCTGTGTTTCTCTGTGTACTACTATTACCAGTAAATTTTGTACCATAAGATGATTATTTATTGCTTATTAATGTTGTTTTCTTTCTGACTGAAGAACTCCCTTTAGCATTTCATGTAGGACAGGTTTGGTATTGATGAAATCCTTCAACTTTTGTTTGTCTGGCAAAGTCTTTATTTCTCCTTCATATTTGAAGGATATTTTCACTGGATATACTATTCCGGGGTAAAAGATTTTTTTTTTTCCTTCAGCATTTTAAATATATCATGCCGCTGGCCCGTAAGGTTTCCACTGAAAAGTTGCCGCCAGAGGTATTGAACCTCATTGTTTGCTATTTATTTCTTTTCTCTTGCTGCTTTTAGGATCCTTTCTTTGTCCCTGACTTGGAAGTCTGATTATTAAATGCCTTGAGGTAGTCTTCTTTGGTTTAAATCTGCTTGGTGTTCTATAATCTTCTTGCAGTTGGATATTGATATCTTTCTCTAGGTTTAGGAAGTTCTCTATTATTATTCCTTTGAATAAACATTCTACATCTGTTTCTCTTCCTCTTCTTTAAGGCCAGTAGCTCTTAGATTTGCCCTTTTGAGGCTATTTTCTTTTGAGTGTGCTTCATTGCTTTTTATTCTTTTTTCTTTTATCTCCTCTGACTGTATGTTTTCGAATCGCCTGTCTTCAAGCTCACTTACTCTTTCTTCTGCTTGGTCCGTATGTTATAAAAGGACTCTGATGCTTTCTTCAGTATGCCAATTGCATTTTTCAGCTCCATAATTTCTGCTTGATTCTTTTAAATTATTTCATTCTCTTTATTACATTTATCTAATAGAATTCTGAATTCCTTCTCTGTGTTATCTTGAATTTATTTGGGTTTCCTCAACACAGCTATTTTGAATTCTCTGTCTGAAAGGTTACATATCTCTGTTTCTCCAGGACTGGTCCCTGGTGCCTAATTTAGTTCATTTGGTAAGGTCATGTTTTCCTGGATAGTGCTGATGCTAGTAGATGTTCTTCGGTATCTGGGCATTGAAGGATTAGGTATTTTATTGTAGTCTTCACTGTCTGGGCTTATTTGTAGCCATCCTTCTTGGGAAGGCTTTCCAGATATTTGAAAGGACTTTTTTGGGTATTGTGAGCTAATCCGTGTCTATTTTAGGGGGCACCCCAGTCTCAGTAATGCTGTGGTCGTTGCAGGCTCATAGAGTTGCCGCCTTGATGGTCTTGGACAAAATCGAGGAGAATTCTCTGGATTACCAGCCAGAGATTCTTGTTCTCTTCCTTTTCTCCCAAACATACAGAGTCTCTGTCTCTCTTCGGAGCCACCTAAAGCTGGAAGTGGAGTGACACAACACCCCTATGGCCACCATCACTATGACTGTGCTGGGTCAGACCTGAAGCCAGCACAGTGCTGGGTCTCACCCAAGGCTTGCTGTAACCACTCCCTGGCTACTGCCTATGTTTACTCAAGGCCCTAGGACTCTACAATCAGCAGGTGGCAAAGCCAGCCAGGCCTGTGTCCTCTTCAGGAATATGAGATCTCCCCAGCCCCAGGTGGGCCCAGAAGTGCCATCTGGGAGTCAGGGACTAGAGTCAAAAACCTTGGAAGTCTACCTGGTGTTCTACTGTATAGCTGCTGAGCTGACACTCATACCACAAAAGGCAGTCCTTCTGACTCTTCTCTCACCTTTCCAAAGGCAGAGGAGACTCACCTTGTAGCCACCACCACCCCAGGCCATGAGGAGTACTTCCAGACTACCTCTGATGTTCTCTTAAGGCACGAGTGCTCCTCATTTAGCTTGTGGTGAATGCTGCCTGGCCTATGACTCACCCTTCAGGGCAATTGGCTCCCTCTGGCCCGGGGCAGGTCCAGAAATGCTGTCCAAGAATCAAGTCCTCAAATTCTAGATCCTAAGAGCCTGCCTGGTGCTCTGCCCTCCTGTTGTGGTGTTGGTACCTAAGGTGCAAGACAAAGTCCCCTTTGCTTTTCCCTCTGCTTTTCTCAGGCAGAAGGAGTTTGCCCCATAGCCACCACAGCTGGCAGTGTGCTGAGGCTCACCTGAAGCCAGCAAGTCTCAGAGGCTTACCCAAAGCCCTCGATGTAGTACCTGGGTATTGCTGCCAGTTATTCAGGGTCTGAGGGCTCTTTAGTTAGCAGGTGATGAATGCTGCCAGCCCTGGGTCTTTTCCTTCATGGCAACAGGTTTCCTTCTGGCCCAGAGTGATTTTAGAAATGTCATCTGGGAACTGGGGCCTGGAACGGGGGCCTCATGATTCTGACTGGTGTCTTATCCTGCTGTGGCTGACCTGGTACCCAAGATGCAAGACAAAGTCCTTTCCACTCTGCCTTCTTCTCTCCTCAAGGGGAAGGGAGGGGTTTCTTTTGGAGCCTTGAGCTGTGCAGCCTGGGGCTAAGGGACAGGTGATGCCAGCACTCCCTTGGCTGCCCCAGCTGATGTCTCGGTTTCACGACCCCCGAGTCCACTGTCTCTGGGCCCTAGTTCAGCACTAGGACTCGCTTATGATTTGTAGTCCTCATGGCCTAGATTGCTTTTCAAGTTTACTTGAATACATAGAGTACAAACCTGCAAACCTCTGTAGTGAGGTTTGCAGGCACTCAAGTTCAGACTGCTGGAATTGGCAGTTCCCCTCTGGCTAGGCTGAGTTTAAATGCTCCCTCTGTAGGTGGGCATCAGTTGAGTTTACTCTACTTTTCCTTTCTGCTCTAACAGGACAGTACTGAGTTCAGTGCCTCACAATTGCTATGTTCTCCCTCCTGCAGCACCCAGAGAAGCTCTGGGCACCACCCATTGGCTGCCGGGGTTGGGAAGGGGGTGGTGTAGGTGATTCAGAAGGGTTGTTTTGTTTTTTTTTTTCCCTCTCTCTCTCTCTTCAGTGCCTCTTTCAGCAATATGAAGTTGAAACCAGATACTATGGGTGGTCATCTGTTTTTCGGTTCTTAAGAAGGTGGTTTTTTTCTGTGTACATAGTTATTAACTTGATGTCCTTGTGGGGGGCAGGTGGGACTGGGACAATGGGTGGAACTTTCTATTCTGCCATCTTGCCCATACTCCCTGGTTTCTAAACCCTGAAGGCACAATACACTTTGAAGAGATACCTTCCATAGCATGTGAAAAGATGACCTCTGTCATTTTATTATGTGTGTGGGTGTATGTGTGTGCGTAAGTTTACAGAAGTTTATCCATCTAGTCATTTATTTATTCTATAAATAGTAATCTCTTACTCTGCACCAGCCATTTTGTTAGGTCTCAATATTCAATAGAGAACAAGACACCCTGCCCTCATGGAGCTTGCTGTCTAGTGGTGGAAAAAGACAATTTAAAGCTAAATTTAAAAGTAGTTATTTGTGTTTATTAGTGCTATGAAGAATATAAAAGGGGACATTAATAGGATAGGAAAGAGAAAACCTTTTATGAAAAAAGTAGTCAAAGAAGTACTATGTGAGGAGGTAGCATTTTAATCTGCTACCTGAAAACAAACAAACGAAAAAAACGGAAGAGTTTTAGTACCTTTATTCTTTGAAATAGCCTCCAAACTACTCTCATGATAGGAATCACACTATCTTGAACCCCCGGCAGCAAAAACTCCAAGAATGGGATCTTGGAAACTGTAGTTTTCTAAACAAGCCCAAAGGTGATTCTTTTTTGTTATTATTATTATTTTTGAGACGGAGTCTCACTCTGTTACTCAGGCTGAAGTGCAGTGGCGCAATCTCGGCTCACTGCAAGCTCCGCCTCCCGGGTTCACACCATTCTTCTGCCTCAGCCTCCCGAGTAGCTGGGACTACAGACGCCTGCCACCACGCCTGGCTAGTTTTTTTTTTGTTTTTTATTTTTTATTTTTAGTGGAGGCAGGGTTTCACCATGTTAGCCAGGATGGTCTCAATCTCCTGACCTCGTGATCTGCCCGCCTTGGCCTCCCAAAGTGCTGGGATTACAGGTGTGAGCCACCGTGCCCGGCCAAAGGTGATTCTTATGAAAGGAAAGCCCAGGAAACTCTATTAGAGGTTCTCAAATTATAGTATACATAAGAAAACATTCTGGGACTTCTGCTTCTGGCCATGACAGACCAGGTATTGGCATGCTGTTGTACTGCAAACAATTAGAAAGCTGTACAAAATGTGTTTTTAAAAACACAACGCTTTCTAAATATTGGAAAAGAGACTTAGGACTGTGACACTGATAAAAGGAAATAAATAAGGCAAACACGACAATTACTTCATCGTTATTCTTGGAGGCAGTTTCCAGAGCACAGGCAGAAGGAGGCAGTCCCCAAGGAGATCAGAGCAGCTCTTGCTGAACTGAAGAAATTGGAAAGGCAGAGTGATTGGACTGTGCAGAGAAGAGGAATTTTGGCCGGGCGCGGTGGCTCATGCCTGTAATCCCAGCACTTTGGGAGGCCGAGGCGGGCGGATCACAAGGTCAGGAGATCGAGACCACGGTGAAACCCCGTCTCTACTAAAAATACAAAAAACTAGCCGGGCGCGGTTGTGGGCGCCTGTAGTCCCAGCTACTCGGGAGGCTGAGGCAGGAGAATGGCGGGAACCCGGGAGGCGGAGCTTGCAGTGAGCTGAGATCGCGCCACTGCACTCCAGCCTGGGCGACAGAGCGAGACTCCGTCTCAAAAAAAAAAAAAAAAAAAAGCGCTGAAAATCTGTATAAAGATTATCTATACAATCTAAATAAATACATAAAAATATTTAACTGAAAACCTAGGTAGATATATGTAGAGTAGGACTTCAGGCAGTTGGGCAAAGAACAATTACAAGAGAAAGAATCAATGTAGGGCTGTAATCCACACAACTACTGAAGTTAGTGCAGGATTGAGAGATGCCTGAGTTTTTACCAACCAAAATAGGGAAACTTCACTGAACACCTGAGACATTTAATAGAGGCCCTCCAGAAAGGTTATACATTAGAGGAAGGGCTAAACTAGCCCTGGAATAAGAGCTACCTGAGAAGTTCAAGTTGATCCACAAGTAATTAACTGCTTGCCAGAGCAAAATTCAACGTTTATTAATAGAAGACAGCAAAATCTACAATTCAATAATGTAACACTAAGGATATCCAGCTCCAATATGAGATCACTAGATATGTGAAGATTCAGGAACATGCAGCCCATTATCAGAAGAAAAATCAGTCAATAGAGTCAGACCCAGAAGTAACAGAGATGTTGAAATTAGCTGGTTTGTACTGTAAAACAGTTATAAATATGTTCAGTGATTTAAAGAAAAACATGAACATAATGTTGAAAGAAATGGAATATAGAAAAAAGAACTGAATAGAACTTCTAAAACTTAAAAATACAGTATATATGATGACAGATTCGTAAGAATCAGGTTTAACAGCACATTAGATATATGGGAGAAAAGATCAGTAAACTCGAAGGCAGGAAAATGTAAATTGTTCAGACTGAAGCATAGTTATCAGAATAAGGCTGGAGAGAAAAGTCTCTGTGACCTATGAGACATTACCTAGTAGTCTAACCTATATGTCATTGCATCCTGAGAATGGCAGGTGTAGGAGGTGTAGGATATCATATTTAAATAACGGCTGAAATTTTTCTAAATTTGCTGAGCACTAAGAAGCTGAAGAAGGTCAAAAATCACCCAAGTATGAGAAAGAAAACCACACGAAGGTATGTCATCATCTAAATGCTGATAACTAATAAGAAGGATTATAAAAGCAGCAACAGAAAAAAGACACATTACATCTAGGGGTCATAGATAAGAATGGCCGCTGGTTTGTCATCAAATGCAATGGAATGACATATTTGAAGGATTAAAAGAAAAGTCCTCTCAATTTTGAATTCTGTACCCAGTGAAAATGTTATTCATAAATAAAGACAAAATAAAAACAGACATTTTTGTCAACTGAAAAAATGAAGAATTTACTGCCAGAGACCTGCACAATAAAAAAATGTCAAAGAACATTTTTCAGGCTGAAGGAAAATGATTCCAGGTGAAAAGTCATTCCTACCAAAAGGAATAAAAGTCACCATCAGTGGTAAATATAGGGCAAATATGAAACTTTTGATTTTATACTTTTTATGTCTTCAAAAGAAAAACCACTTTTTAGAACTACAATTATAACTCTATATTATGAGGTTATAACCTATGTATATAGCAAAGGGACAGTGGAGGAAAATTGGAAGTATAACTGTTTACCCTTACCTGAGGTTTTGCTTTTCACAATTTCAGTCACCTGTGGTCAACCACTGTTTGAAAATATTAAATGGGAAATTCCAGAAATAAACAACTCATGTTTTCAGTTTTGTGCCTCTCTGAGTAGCATGATGAAATCTCATGTGGTCCTGCTCCATCCCACTCAGGATGTGAATTATCTTCTTGTACAGCATATCTATGTTATATATGCTACCTGCCCATTAGTCACTTAGTAGCCGTCTGGGTTATCAGGTAGATTGTCATAGTACTGCATAGCATAGTCATATGTATGTTGTATATGCTACCTGCCCATTAGTCACTTAGTAGCCATCTGGGTTATCAGATTGTCATAGTATTATAGTGCTCATGTTCAGGTAACCCTTATTTTACTTAATAATGGCCCCAGAATGCAGGAGTAGTGTTGCTGGAATGTTGTTATAATTGTTCTGTTTTACTAGTAGTTATCATCTCTTACTGTACCTAGTTTATAAGTTAAACTTTATATGTATAGCAAAAAGCATAGTATATATAGGGTGCAGTACTATCTGTGGTTTTGGGTATCCACTGAAGGTCTTGGAACATATATAATCCATTGATAATGGGGGACTAGTGTTTACAATTAAAGTGTCTTATATGTGAAGTGGTATATTATTTTAATGTAGATAGTGATAACTTAAAGATGCATATTGTAAAACCTAAAGCAGTCAGTAAAAAAATAAAATGAGGAAGTATAGCTAATAAGCTAGTGGAGGACAAAATAGAATACTAAAAATATTCAACCCAAAAAAAGTAGGAAAATAGGAAAAGAGAACAAAAAAAGACAAATAGAAACAAATAGAGCAATATGGTAAACTTAAACCCACTTACATTTATAATTACATTAAGCATATATGATTTAGGCTATACAGTTTAAAGGCAGAAATTATCAGACTGGATTGTAATACCCAACTACAAACACACTTTAAATAGAAACATACAGATAGATAGATTGAGAGTAAGGAGATGGAAAAGCTGTACATTGAAAACATTCATTTTATATAAGTTGGAATGGCTGTTTTAATATAAGACAAGGTAACTTCCAGACAAGCAGTATAATCAGAGACAGATGACATTTCATAATGATAAAAAGTTCAATTCATCAAGAGGAGAAAACACTTTTTAGTTTGTGTGTGCTTAATAACAAAGCTTTAAAATTATATGACTTAAAAACTAAGAGAAATGAAAAAAAATAGTAATATCCTGAATATTAAATGGAAATTTCAAAATCATTTCCTGAGTAATTTAGAAAACAAGAAGAAAATTACTTGAGAATACATAAAACTTAAATATTCTGGGCCATACGACAAATATCAACGAGTTTAAAAGAGTCAAAATCATCAAAGAGTATTATCTGACCATAATGGAATTAAATTAAAATCCACAAAATAAAAATGTAAGAAAAACTATCAAATACCTGGGTATTAGATTACACACCTCAAAAACAAACTTTAGGTCAGAGAGGAAATCAAAAGAAAAATGTGAAAATATTTTGAATGGAATAATGGAAATGCAACATATCAAATTTGTAGAATGCATTTAAGCAGTGCCTAGAAGGGCATTTGCACCTCCCTGTAATGTATATTAGAAAAAAAAAAGATTTAATGTCAGTTATATAGATTTTTGCCTTAAGAAGTTAATAAAATTGAAGCAGATTAAACCCAATATAACCTAAATGAAAGAAGTAATAAAGATAATAGTAGAAATCACTTTAATAAAAAATAAGCAAAAATCATAGAATGAAAGGAAGAGTTGTCTCTTAGTAAAGGTCAGTAATAAACAATCTCTTTAGACAGAACCAGAGAAAAGTATGAAAATACATATTATTTATATTAAGTATCAAATAGGGAAAATTATTGAATTTATAGACATTCAAATGATATTAATGAAATATGAACAACTTTATATTGATAAGTTTGGTTATTTAGTATCTTGGGTCTTTCTGGAAAGACATGAGTTGTATAACTGATATGAAAAGAAATAGTAAATACAAATAGTTTATATTAATAAAAGAAACTTAGTAATTAAAACCCTTTCCACAAAGAAAATACCAAGCCCAATGACTTTATTGATGAATTCTGTCAAATATTTATACTAACTTAATTCTGGAGAGATATAGAAATATTATTACTCTAGCTCTATTCCCTTTTCCTCATTTTCATGCTGTATTGTTATACATATTGTATCAGTAAATAGTACAACAGTGCATTTTTTAAATATATATTTTAAAGAAAGGGAGAAGAAAGAAGAACAAGTATTTAATTGTAGTTTGTTATTTTTCTTATTTAATGTTTCCAGTTCTTTTAGTTTGTTCCTGTGAATTTGAGTTCCTGCCCAGTGTGATTATTTCAGTACGGCTTTGCTCCAACCCACCTCTCTTATGCAATTGTTAAATATGTCACATTTCTATATATTGTAGGCCTAACAATACAATCGTATGCCTAATGTTTTGTACAATTGCTTTTTAAATAAGTTAAGAGAAAAAGGAAGAAATATGCATTTACAGTGGATCTTCATTTTTCTCTAATAAAATAATTACCATTACTAGTGCTCTTTGTTTTCTTGTGTAGATCCAGATCACTATGTGAGATCACTTACTTTCATTCTAAAAAATTTCCTTTAGTATTTCTGATAAGTTGGTTCTGCTAACAATGAGTTCTGTCAATTTTGTTTACCTGGCAATGTCTTCATTTCCCCTTTATTTTTGAGAGAGTTTTGCTGAGTATGATAATCTTACTGAGGTATTTTTTCCTTTAGCGCCTTGAATATGTCATCTCTCTGCCTGCTGGCCTACATAGTTTCTGATGAAAAGTCAATTGTTAACATTATTAGTTCCCTAATATATGACAATTCATTTTTCTTCTGTTAATTTCAAGATTTTCCTTTTATTATAGGCTTTCAACCTTTCTACTATTATGTGACTGGCTTGGACCTCTTTGCATTTATCTTTTTTTGTTTGTGTGTTTGTTTGGAGACAGAGTCTCACTCTGTCACCCAGGCTGGAGTGCAGTGGTGCAGTCTTGGCTTACTGCAAATTCCACCTCCCAGGTTCAAGCAATTCTCCTGCCTCAGCCTCCCGAGTAGCTGGGACTACATGCATTTATCTTATTTGAATTCATTGAGCTACCTGAATGTATAAATGAATGCTTCTCATTAAATTGGAAAATTATCAGCCATTACTTCTTCAAAGATTTTTCTTCTGCTGCTTTTTCTCTCTCCTGTCTACTCATACTGTCATTACATGTATGCTTATATTTCTCTGAGACTGTTCATTTACCTTCATTCCTTCTTGTTTTTTTCATATTTTGTAATCCCAATTCAAATCTGTTGAGTCCCTCTAGTGAATTTTCATTTCTATTATTGTACTTTTTAAATCTGTAATTTTCACTTGGTTCTTTTTTTAGGAGTGATGGTGTTCTCTCTATTTATATTCCATATTTGATGAGACATTACCATCAAACCTTTCTTTGCTACTTTAAGCATGATTTCCTCTTGTTCTTTAAATATATTTTTATCTTTGCTTTGGAATATTTGTCCACTAAGTCCAATGACTGGGCCCGCTCACAAGCCCTTCTTTTTCTCATGTGTATGGATGATATTTTCCTGTTTTTTTGCATGTCTAATTTTTTGTTGTTGTTGAAAATTGGAAATTTCAGAAAATTTGCTTAAATTGTTATAAGAAGTCTTCATACTAAGTCCCCTGGATGGGAAATTTGTTGTTTGCCTGTTTGTTTAGTGACTTGGCTGGACTATTTTTGTAAAATCTATTTTCCCCATCTATGAAGCCTTTGATGTCACTCTTCAGCAAGCGCAGCTTAGGGCATATGCACAATCACCCTGCAATAATAGTGGTTTTAACGGGGCTTTTCCATGACTGTTTCATTCCCTGATCTTTCTATTAAGCTGTCTGTTGGTGCCATCGCAGTTATTAGGCTCCATGAGTTGTCAGCTGATTGCTCCGTTGTTTCCAGCAGTGTCTTGGGGCATGGATTGTTTCACAATCTGATTCAATTAAGTTGCAGCCTCCTTACAGGAGTACTTTTTGTGGCTAGTTTTGAGGTTCATTTTGATTCCAGGAGAGTTCTTCTTAGCTGTTTCTTTTTAAAAATTTTATTTGCTAATTCTGTGAAGAATGTCAATGTAGTTTAATGGGAATAGCATTGAATATATAAATTATTTTGGGCAGTATGGCCATTTTCATGATATTGGTTCTTTCTATCCATGAGGATGGAATAGTTTTCCATTTGTTTAGGTCCTCTCTTATTTCCTTGAGCAGTGGTTTATAATTCTCCTTGAAGAGGTCCTTCACATCCTTGTCAGCTGTATTGCTAGGTATTTTATTCTCTTTGTAGCAATCGTGAATGGGAATTCATTCATGATTTGCCACTCTGCTTGTTTATTGTTGGTGTATAGGAATGCTTGTGATTTTTGCACATTGATTTTGTATACTAAAACTTTGCTGAAGTTGTTTATCAGCTTAAGGAGTTTTTGGGCTGAGACAGTGGGGTTTTCTAAATATAGAATCATGTCATCAGCAAACAGAGACAATTTGACTTCCTCTCTTCCTATTCAAATACCCTTTATTTCTTTCTCTTGCCTGATTGCCCTGGCCAGAACTTCCAATACTATGTTGAAAAGGAGTGGTGAGAGAGGGCATCCTCATCAAGTGCTGGTTTTCAAAGGGAATGCTTCCAGTTTTTGCTCATTTAGTATGATATTGGGTATGGGTTTGTCATAAATGGTCCTTATTATTTTGATATGTGTTCCATCAACACCTAGTTTATAGAGTTTTTAATATGAGGGGATGTTGAATTTGCAGTAACCAAACCAGCATGGTACGGGTACCAAAACAGACATATAGATCAATGGAACATAACAGACACCTAAGAAATAACACCACACATGTATAACCATCTGATATTTGACCAACCTGACAAAAACAAGCAATTGAGAAAGGATTCCCTATTTAATAAATGGTATTGGGACAACTGGCTAGCCATATGCAGAAAACTGAAACTGGACCCCTTCCTTATACCTTATAAAAAAATTAATGCAAGATGGATTAAAGACTTAAATGTAAAACCAAAAACCATAAAAACCCTAGAAGACAACTTAGGCAATACCATTCAGGACGTAGGCATGGGCAAAGATTTCATGACGAAAACACCAAAAGCAATTGCAACAAAAGCCCAAATCGACAAATGGGATCTAATTAAACTAAAGAGCTTCTGCACAGCAAAAGAAACTATCGTCAGAGTCAACAGACAGCCTACAGAATGAGAAAAAATTTTTGCAATCTACCCATCCAGCAAAGGACTAATATCCAGAATCTACAAGAAACTGAAAAAAATTTACAGGGAAAAAAACAAAAACCATCAAAAAGTGGGCAAACGATATGAACAGACACTTCTGAAAAGAAGACATTTATGTGGCCAATAAACATATGAAAAAAGCTCAACATTTTTGATCATTAGAGAAATACAAGTCAAAACCATAATGAGATACCATCTCACACCAGTCAGAATGATATTTATTAAAAAGTCAAGAAATGATAGATGCTGGGGAGTCTGTGGAGAAATAGGAATGCTTTTATACTGTTAGTGGGAATGTAAATTAGTTCAACCATTGTGGAAGACAGTGTGGCAATTCCTCAAGGATCTAGAACCAGAAATACCACTTGACCCAGCAATCCCATTACTGGGTATATACCCCAAGGAATATAAATCATTCTACTATAAAGACACATACACACATATGTTTATTCCTGCACTATTTACAATAGCAAAGACATGGAACCAACCCAAATGCCCGTCAGTGATAGACTGGATAAAGAAAATGTGATATGTATACACCATGGAATACTATGCAGCCATACAAAAGGAATGAGATCATTTCCCTTGCAGGGACATGGATGACACTGAAAGCTATCATCCTTAGCAAATTAACACAGGAACAGAAAACCAAACACCATATGTTCTCACTCATAAGTAGGAGTTAAGCAATGAGAACACATGGACATAGGGAGGGGAACAAGAAACACCAGGACCTGTCGGGGGGTGGGGTTGGGGGTTGAGGGGAGGGAGAGCATTAGGGTAAATACCTAATGCATGCAGGGCTTAACACCTACATGACAGGTTGATAGGTGAGGCAAACCACCATGGTACATGTATACCTATGTAACAAACCTGCACGTTCTGCACCTGTATCCTGGAACTTAAAGTGAAATATTTTTTAAAAATGTATAAATTCCAAAAAAAATTATATTTGCTAAGCTATCCAGCCTATGGTTAGCTTGTTGCTGTCATGGAGTTATCAGCCTCAGTGTAATTATCAAAATCTCACTCTTGCTAAGAGTACTCTTAGGCTTTAATTTTCCCACACTGTCTCCCAAATACAGTCAGGACCACTGAGGAGAGCTTTGGAATTCTTTGTTCTTATGACCTGCCTCTCCTTCTGGGCAAACTCTCTGAGCCACTGTTCAGGAGCTGGCAGCAGAGACAGGGGTCAACATCTCTTAAAGTGACACCTTGCTTCACACTGAACTGGCTGGGGATGTTTGAGGGAGAAGATGGCTCAAGTGCCACAGACTCCTACAGTTCCAACTGAGATTGTGTTATGATCTTGAATGTTTCTTCATTTACTCTGTGCCCTTATGACCTTATTGACACGTGTCCAACTTATCCCATCATGGCTGGGGACTCAGTTTTTAAAGTTTCTCTAGGGTCTACTTGGCCAAGAGAGGGTCTGTTCAGTTGTCTGGGATGCTTAGGATTTTACTTCTATTTCTCAACAATGTTGAAAGAAGACAAAGGCATCACAAAAAAAATTGAGTCTGACATTCCACATGAACTCATATGTAAAGTACTTCACAGGGTATTAACAAATAAAATCTAGCACTATATAAAAATATTAATACATCATGACTGAATGGAGTTTATTTCAAGAGTGAGTGCAAGTTTGTTAAAACATTAAAATGCATTTGTTAAAACATTAAAAATTCTCTGCACCACAATTGCATTAACAGAATCAAAGTGGAAAAAAAATCATGAAAGACATGCCAAAATCCACTACCCATATGTGATAAACGCTGTCAGCACACTAGGAATAGTGAGAATTTTATCTAATAAAGCATACCCATCCAGTTTAAAAGTAGTAAGCAAGAACTTTGGACATTGTACAATGCCATATACATAAAATATGTTCAACATCTTTAGTCTTTGGGGAAATTTAAATTAAAACCACAATGAAATGCAGTTAGACATTTGCTAAAATGGCTAAAATTAAAACACTGATAGTGCTGAGTATTGGTGAGGTGGCAGAGCCAACTGGACTCTTATACACTGCTTATGGCAGTGTAAAACAGTTCAGTTACTTTGGAAACATACAGCAGTGTCTTATAACATGACACATACACCTACCACGTGATGCAGAAGTTTCACGTGTAGGTATTTGCTAAAGATTAGTGTTTCCAAGAGACTCAAGCATGAATATTGATAGCACTTTTATAATGAGCAAAGTGAAAACAGGAATGAATATTAGAAAAACAGAGTTTCTGCTTTTGTAGCCTCACACAGAATATAGTCAGACTAAGCTAATGGCCTTAAAACATTCTTAGAATAAACAAAAAACAATTGAAAAACAACAAAGCCAAAAATGCTAACTATAGAAATTAGCAATCCTTCTTCAGAAATTTGAGTGAAAATCTCATGTCCTCTCCTAAAGACAGAATACATTCAAAGAACTTACAAAGGCTGTCTTTGGAAGTTAGCTGCAATGATCTGTTTATATAACATACTTTTTGACTTAGTTTCGTTTTGAAATGTTTGGCTACAGCCAGGGTAGAAAATTCATTTTCAGTGCTGCTCTGTTATTTAATTAGTGTAGCTCTGGTGTAGGAAAATTATACTTCAATTTTGTTTGATTAAAGAACACTAAGGTCTATTTTAGCATTGTGTTGCAAAGCTATACATAATTATTTTTCATTCTACTATTATAAAATCCCCTTTTTAGTCTATCTTGGTGATTTAAAAATTGCATAGGCTAAATACGACATAATTCATTCACCTGGATGCAATTATTTTTAAAGGGAAACAAGGTCATTTTTATTTTTTATTATCTGTTGCCTAATTACACAGTATTTGCTTTTCATTTAAGATATTTTAATTCTTCATATTTATTTTTTAAAACTCACATTTCAGTTTGAATATTATCTTATTACTTTTCTTTATATAAGAAGGATATTTTATGCTAGTTGAAGAAAAGTATATTTCACAAAAGACCATATTTGAAATTTCACTAATTCTAAATGAAGAATTAGAGAGTTCATGGTATGTTCATATTTGGAGGTTCTTTAGGAAGATTTTTAGACACAAAGTAATTTGTGGTATATTGATATTTAGTTATCAACAGTCTGTTTAATAATTTCCATCTTTGTCTATTCACTTCCTCCTCCAATTTCTTTTCCATTTTAATCAAACTTCTTGAAGTTTCATTCAGAAAACTTTTTCTGTTCTGAAAACTAAACCACTGATCCTACTTTGGTAACAGAGAAATAAATTCCCTGTATGAAACAGGTACAGGAGGGGATGGGCAGGGTTCAAGGGAAGGGGATTATTAAGAACTTCAGTTTCTCCTGGCCAGGTTCATGTGAGCCTCACCTAGTGGTTTCCCTAACAGCAGATAAAGCCATAGTCAAGCAGATAAACCGATATGTATTCAAAGCAAAACGATTGAGAAAATATTTGATTTAAAAAATTTTGTCATTTGTGATTTTCTCTCCCTAATCTCTTAAAAATTAAAATAAGTCAGGTGTATTTTTTCTCAGTGTAACTTAAATGAATGAATGGATAAAGCTTGTGTGTTTCATATTTTGTAAAATGAGAATTTTGTGACTTTGAAGAGAGTCTAGATTTACATTGATTAACTTACTGAGCCATAAATACTAGACGTTAACAAACCTTAGTATGTGTTCTTTACAAAATAGATGCACAAAAGAGAAAAGCATTTCTCCTTTCTCTTTGTCCACCATCTCACTTCCACTTCCAGATAGAAATATCCAGAAGTATCACATAGAAGAACCTCAGTATTTCGGGGAGACAGGAGTGGTGAGGTTCTGTTTCTGATATCAGTGTTGCTATCTCTTTGCAATTGTATATAGTTTTTTTGTTATTTACTACCAAATCTCTGGCTTCTAATGTGAATTATTTTTTATAACATGTATAGCAAAACGATATAGCAGAAGACATAAAGGAAATAAGGCTTTTAATATTTTCAAATATACTGTGTGATTTATAAGTAAAATTTGAATATCTTGTTTTAATAATGTATTCTATTCCTTTCATATGTTAAATTTAGAGAATGATTTTGAGTTTGTTTTTATTTAAGTGACTTTTATCTTGAAAAATTAAGTGGCTATGTTTATTGGAATAGGAATGATGTATTAGTCCATTTTCACACTGCTGATAAAGACATACCTGAGACTGGGCAATTTATAAAAGAAAGGGGTTTAATTGTACTTACACTTGGCTGGGGAAGCCTCACAATCATGGCAGAAGTCAAGGAGGAGCAAGTCACATCTTACATGGATGGCAGCAGGCAAAGAGAGGAGTGCTTGTGCAGGGAAACTCCCCTTTTTATAACCATCAAATCTCGTGAGACTTATTCACTATCAGGAGAAAAGCACAGGAAAGACCTGCCCTCATGATTCAGTTACCTCCCACCAGGTCTCTCCCACAACACATGAGAATTGAAGATGAGATTTGGGTGGGGAAACAGCCAAACGATATCAAATTAAGTCATATACCACCTAAAATTGTACATTATTATTTCTATAAAATACTTAGCTAATATAAATGAGACTATAAGAATATTACAGAATATACAGAATTATAGATCCTATGTAGGAAATTACTGTCTTAGTTGAATTGCTCAGATAACTAATAACATCTTAAGGGAATTCATCAGGTGAAATTCAAGCCAGAAAACAAATTTCATGGGGAGAATTTGTTTATATGCTTTAGATTTCTATATTTATATTTTCAGAAAGATTTGTGTATTTTATCCCTTTGATGTGGTACTATTGTTGCTAGTGGTAATGGTGGGTCATATTTTTGGTATGTGCAGACTATTATTATGGCCTCTTGTCTACTACTTCATTGTCTGGAAATGTTTGATTGTAATGTTTTTCCATATTGTTTGCTTAGATCTGTAAAATAGAGGATTATGAAATCATTTTTTTTGTCACCACTAATTTTTCCTGGAATTCTTAGAGAATTGGTATTCATGTCTTTCACCTCACATTCTAGTGTGACTTTAACTGGTCTTTCTTTCTGAAGAGAGCCACTCATTCCATTTTAGTGTACAATCAATTGTGAGGGTGTATCTCCTGCACTACAAGCCAAATCAATGGCTTCTACAGAATTAGAGTACAGTATTTGCAGTTATTAGAGTGAATAGCATTGTTTCTTTTTTAACTATTAAAAATGTCCTGCTTTTGTTTTAACATATATACTTGTTTTTAAAAATCTAGTAAGTTTAAGTAGTTGTAGTAAGAAAATGATTTAATCACCATCTTACCAGGGTCACAAAATATTATCTTAGTTTGGAGAAAAGCTTTTCTTGTGAGTATTACAAAAAAAAAACAAAAAACCAAAAAAACAGAAAACAGTGAACATACAGAAAAAGTTGATAAATTTGAATCACCCAACCTACCCTCCCAAGTGTACTTCTGTGTTCCAGAAGACATCATAACCAAAGAAAACATACCAAAACAATCTGTAGAAAAGTGTTGTCAACATATATGACAGCAGATTTAATATTCTCTTTAAAACCTTTTATTTTTTCCCTTTTGACTCAATGTTGTCAGTCTCTCTGTGAAATTCTATAGTACTTTGCACATAATTCTTTTACCACATAACTATGATTCAAGACCTGACATATAATCTAGGTCATTGTGTTTTTCCCTCTAATGAGGGGCTTTTCAGCCTTGGCACTGTTGACATTTTGGCTTAGATAAATGTTTGTTATGGAGCCTTTTCCTGTGCACTGTTGTATGTTTAGCAGCATTCCTGGCCTCTAGATGCCAATAGCAGTTTCACAGCCTTGACAATAAAACATATTTTCAAACATTGTGAAGTGTCTGCTGGTTATAAAATCTCCCCCAGGCAAAACAAACAAAAAACAAGGAAAGGCCAGGCGTGGTGGCTCACACCTGTAATTCCAGCACTATGGGAGGCCGAGGTGGGCAGATCACGAGGTTAGGAGATCGAGACCACCCTGGCTAACACAGTGAAACCCCGTCTCTACTAAAAAATACAAAAAATTAGCCGGGCGTGGTGGCGTGCGCCTGTAGTCCCAGCTACTCCGTAGGCTGAGGCAGGAGAATGGGGTGAACCTGGAAGGCGGAGCTTGCAGTGAGCCAAGATCAAGCCACTGCACTCCAGCCTGGGTGAAAAACCCACATAATGGTTATAAAATCTCCTCCAGGCAAAACAAACAAACAGCAATAAGAACAACAAAAAACCCTCACTATTCTGATTGTATTTTAAGCCTCTTGAGAAAAGAAGCCGTCCTAGTCATCTTTGATGCACTTGAGCACCTACTCAATCATTGCATATAGTAACAATTCAATAAATACTTGTTGATTTTAAAGGGATAAATTATGATTCTTCTAAAGTCCATTTTCTTAATCAAAAGTATTACATTATGAAAACATTTATATATAAATGTGTCAATACCTCACTTGTGTAAAAATGTATTGGTTATAAAATTCAGTCATGAGTAGAATGATTTCATTCTGGAGAATACATTCTAGGGGGACTTCATTGTATTGAACTTGGATTAATTTTGTGTGCTTCATATTATTTCAGGTCTTTTTTGTATATTCTTGGTGTTGGCAACTATATTTTTAAAACAAATTGATAGACTTTATATTTTGAGCAGTTTTAGTTTGCAGAAAAATTGAGCAGAAAGTAAAGAGTTACATAAACTTGATCTTGCACTAGTGTGGTACATTTGTTACAACTGAGCCAAGGATGATATATTACTGTTAACCAAAATCCATAGTTTACATTAGGCTTTCCTAGTGTTATACATTTTATGGATTTTGACAACTGTATGATGATCTGTAACAATCATTACAGTATCACATAGAGTAGATTCACTGCCCTAAAAATTGTTTGTGCTGTACCTATTCATCCCTCCCTCTCCCCTGAACCCCTAGCAATTACTAATCTTTTTATTATCTCCACTTTTGCTTTTTCCAGAGTGTTATATAATTGGAATCACACAGTATGTAGCCTTTTCAGATTGCCTTCTTTCACTCAGCAATATGTATTTAACGTTTTCCCATTCTTGGTGTTTGCAACTAGATTTTAAACACAATTCAGAGTTGTATCTCCTGTTTCTTGGACACTTATCACTAATAGAAAAGTGTACTGTAATAATTTGACATCCATATACCAACCATATCATACATCACACTATATACAAAAATTAAGTCAAAAAGGATCACAGACCTACCTGTATGTAAAACTGAAAACTATAAAGTTCCTAAGGAAATTATAGGAGAAAAACTTTGTGACTTTGAATTAGGAAAAAAAAATTTAGACATAAAAAAGCACATTTTATAAATTTGTTTTAAATGATCAGTTTGGAGCTTCTGCTCTTCAAAAGACACTTAAAATAAAAGGGCAAGCCACAGGGTGGGAGAAAATACTTCCAAAACATCTATTATGATAAAGGACTTATATCCAGAATATATAAAAAGCTCTCAAAACTCAACAATGAGAAAGTAAATAAGCAGTGAAAAAATGAACAAAAAATTGGATGTTTCGCCAGAGAAAATATATGGATGGCAAATAAGTGCATGAAAAGATGGTCAATGTTATTAGTCATTAGGAAAAATCTACTCTAAAATCACAATGAGATACTGCTATCATTTAGAATGACTTTAACAGGATTAAGATGGTGGATAGGAGGCAAGACTAACTTGCAGCTCCTACTCAAGACAGACAGAGCAGTGTGTAAAGACTCACATCATGAACTTTTGCTCCAAGAACTACCTACCACAGGAACATACTGGGAAATCTGAGATATTTTGAAGGAACTGGATCACCTCTTCAGGTTTCCTGAGATGCCAAAAAACTGTGAGTCTGCTTGCTTTCTCAATGGGGAGGCTCGTAGTCTGGGGCAAGCTCTCAGCCCTGGTTACCAGCTGGCTGGAAATAGACTGGGTGCTGTTGGTGGGGCACGGTGGGAGTGAGACTGGCCTTTAGGACTGCAGGCTGTGTGGGAGCTGGGTGAGGCCTGTGCATGCCAGCTTACCCCCACTTTACTGGTGACCTGTGTGACTCAGCAGAGGCAGACATAACCTCCCTGGGAATATAACTCCACTGGACTGGGAACTACATCGTCATCCCCCACAGCAGCCACAGCGAGCCCCACCCAAGGAGAGGGTGAGCTCAGACACACCTATCCCTGCCCCCACCTGGTAGTCCTTCTCTACCCACTCTGGTAGCCAAAGACAAAGGTCTTGGAAGACAAAAACTCTTGGAAGCTCTATGGCCCTGCTCACCACCTAAGAAAACTGAATACCTACCCAAGTGTCCCTAGAGCAAATTTGCATGCTCTCTATAGGATTGCAGCTGATGTGCTATTGAAAGCACCACCTCCTGGCTGGAGGCCAACCAAGACAAAACCAGTGCACTGAACAAAAACACAACCAAAAACCTTCACTAAGCCCACTTCACTCCCCTGCTACCTCCACCAGTGCAGGTATTGGTATCCACGGCTGCAAGACCTGAAGACGGATCACATTACAGGACTCTTTGCAGACACTCCCCAGTACTAACCCAGAGCCTGATGGCTCCACTGGGTGGCTGGAAACAGAAGAGCAAAACCAATAACTACAGTTGGGATCTTAAAAAGTCCCATTCCTAGTGAAATGGAGAGAACACAGTATCAAGGGAGCACCCTGTGGGACAAAAAAAATCTGAACAGCAGCCCCTAAATTCCAGATCTTCCCACTGACATAGACTACTCAAATGAGAAGGAACCAGAAAAACGATTCTAGTAATATGACAAAACAAGATTCTTTGTCACCTCCAAAAGATCATACCAGTACACCAGCAATGAACCCAAACCAAGATGAAATCTCTGAATTGCCAGAAAAATAATTCAGAAGGTCAAATTTTAAGCTCATCAAGGAGGCACCAGAGATAGGTGAAGTCTAACTTAAAGAAATTAAAAACATGATACAGGATATGAAAGGAAAATTCTTCAGTGGAATGTTAAATAGGTAACATAAATAAAAAACAATCACAGCTTCTGGAAATCAAGGACACAATTAGAGAAATGCAAAATTCACTTGAAAGTCTCAGCAATAGAATTGAACAAGCAGAAGAAAGAACGTCAGAGCTTGAAAACAAGGCTTTTTAATTAATCCAATCAATCAAAGACAAAGAAAAATGAATTTTTTTTTTTTTTTTGAGACGGAGTCTCAGTCTGTCGCCCAGGCTGGAGCGCAGTGGCACCATCTCGGCTCACTGCAAGCTCCAACTCCTGGGTTCACGCCATTCTCCTGTCTCAGCCTCCCGAGTAGCTGGGACTACAGGTGCCCACCACCACACCTGGCTAATTTTTTGTTTGTATTTTTAGTAGAGATGGGGTTTCACCATGTTAGCCAGGATGGTCTTGATCTCCTGACCTTGTGATCTGCCTGCCTTGGCCTCCGAAAGTGCTGGATTACAGGTATGAACCACCATGCCCAGCCAGAAAAATGAATTTTGAAAAGTGAATAAAGCCTCCAAGAAATTTGGGACTATGTTAAATATCCAGACCTAAGAATAATTGGTGCTCCTGAGGAAGAAGAGAAATCTAAAAGTTTGGAAAACATATTTGAGGGAATAATTGAGGAAAACTTCCCAGCCTTGCTAAAGATCTAGCAAATATATCCAAATACAAGAAGCTCAAACAACACCTGGGAAATTCATCGCAAAACATCATTGCCTAGGCATATAGTCATCAGGTTATCTAAAGTCAAGACAAAGGAAAGAATCTTAAGAGCTGTGAGGCAAAAGCATCTGGTAACCTATAAAAGAAAACATATCAGATTAACAGCAGATTTCTCAGCAGAAACCCTACAAGCTCAAAGGGATTGAGGTCCAATTTTTAACTTCCTTAAACAAAACAATTATCGGCCTAGAATTTTGTATCCAGAGAAACTAAGCTTCATAAATTAAGGAAAGAAGGTCTTTTCCAGACAAACAAATGCTGAGAGAATTCACCACTACCAAGCCAGCACTACAAGAACTGGTAAAAGGAGCTCTAAATCTTGAAAGAGATCCTCCAAATACAACGAAATAGAATCTCCTTAAAGCATAAATCTCACAGAACCTATATAAAAATAACACAATGAAAAAGAATCAAGGTATTCAGGCAACAAATAGCATGATGAATAGAATAGTACCTCACATCTCAGTACTAGCATTGAATGTAAATGGCCTAAATACTCCACTTAAATGATACAGAGTAACAGAATGGATAAGAATTTACCAACCAAGTTTCTACTGTCTTCAGAAGACTCACCTAACACATGAGAACTCACATAAACTTAAGGTAAAGGGGCCAGGTTTTTCGCAGGCTACATAAATAACACACCTAGTCAAACCAATCCCCTGGGCCCTATGCAAACCAGACACCACCTCCTCCAGCCTCCTGATATAATAAACTCCCTTTCTACCTCACACAGGGTTTCTTTTTGTTCCAAGCCCCCTTCCCTGTCTCTGTACAGGGAAGCTGTTCTCTTCCTCTTTCTTGCCCATTAAACTTTTCGCTCCTTAAAACCACTCCACATGTGTCTGTGTCCTATCAGCACAAAACCAAAAACCCTGGTGTTCCTCCAGTCATCAAAGCCATATCAAGACCACAGTGGAATAAAATTGGAAATCAACTCCAAAAGGAACCCTCAAAATCTTGCAAATACATGGAAATTAAATAACCTGCTCCTAAATGATCACTGGTCAACAATGAAATCAAGATGGAAATTAAAAAATTCTTTGAACTGAACAATAATAGTGACACAACCTATCAAAAACTCTGGGATACAGCAAAAGCGGTGCTAGGAGGAAAGTTCATAGCATTAAATCCCTACATCAGAAAGTCTGAGGCTGGGCTTGGTGGCTCATGCCTGTAATCCCAGCACTTTGTGAAGCGGAGGCAGGCAGATTGCCTGAGCTCAGGAGTTTGCAGCCAGCCTGGGCAACACGGTGAAACCACGTTTCTACTAAAATTCAAAAAATTAGCTGGGCATGACGGTGTGTGACTGTAGTCCCAGCTACTTGGGAGACTGAGGCAGGAGAATTGCTTGAACCCCAGAGGCAGAGGTTGCAGTGAGCTGAGATCACGCCACTGCACTCCAGCCTGAGTGACAAAGCAGGACTCCGTCTCAAAAAAAAAAAAAAAAAAAAAAAAAAAAAAAAAAACTTCTGAAAGAGCACAAATATATACAATCTAAAGTCACACCTCACGGAACTGGAGAAGCAAAAACAATCCAAACCCAAACCCAGCAGAAGAAAAGAAATAATGAAGATTAGAATAGAACTAAATGGAACTGAAACAAACAAAAAATACAACAGACAAATGAAATAAAAAGCTGGTTAGACAAAGATTAACCAAGAAAAGAAGACAGAAGATACAAATAAGCTCAATTGAAAACAAAATGGGAGATATTACAACTGATACCAGAGAAATACAAAAGATTTTTCAAGGATACTGTGAACACCTTTGAGCACATAAACCAGAAAATCTAGAGAAGATGGATAAATTCCTGGAAATATAACCCTCCTAGATTAAACCAGGAAGATATAGAATCTCTGACAGACTAATAACAAGCAGTGAGATTAAAATGGTAATAAAAAAAATTGCCAACCAAAAAAAGTCCAGGATCAGACAGATTCACAGCTGAATTCTATCAGACATTCAAAGAAGAATTGGTATCAATCCTATTGATACTATTCCAAAAGATAGAGAAAGAGGGAATTCCCCTAAATCATTCTATGAAGCCAGTATCATCCTAATACCAAAACCAGGGTAGGACATAACAAAAAAAGAAAACTGCAGACCAGAAGAAAACTACATATCCCTGATGCACATAGATGCAAAAATCCTCAACAAAATACTGGCAAACTGAATCCAACAGCATATCAAAACAATAATTCACCATGATCAAGTGGGTTTTATACCAGGGATCCAGGGATAGTTTAACATATGTAAGTCAACAAATGTGACACACTACATAAACAGAATTAAAAATAATAATTACATGATCATCTCAATAGATGCAGAAAAAGCATTTGACAAAATCCAGCATCGCTTTATGATTAAACCCCTCAGGAAAATTGGCATAGAAAGGAAATACCTTAAGGTAATAAAAACCATCAATGACAAACCCACAGCCAACATTATACTGAACAGGGTAAAGTTGAAAGCATTCCCCCTGAGAACTGGAACAAGACAAGGATGCCCACTTTCACCACTTCTGTTCAACATAGTACTAGAATTCCTTGCCAGAGCAATCAGTCAAGAGAAAGAAATAAAGAACATTCAAATCAGTAAAGAGGAAGTCAAACTGTCACTCTTTGCTGATGATATGATCTTATACTTAGAAAAATCCTAAAGACTCATCCGAAAATCTCCTACAACTGGTAAATGAATTCAGCAAAATTTCAGGAAACAAAATTGATGTACACAAATCAGTGGCTCTGCTATATGCCAACAGCACCTAAGCTGAGAATCAAATCAATAACTCAACCTCTTTCACAATAGCTGCAAAAATAAATAAATAAGCTATTTAGGAATATATCCAACCAAGGATGTGAAAGACCTCTTACAAGGAAAACCACAAAGCAGTACTGGAAGAAATCACAGATGACACAAAAAAGTGGAAACACAACCGATGCTCCTGGATATGTAGAATCAATATTGTGAAAATGACCATACTGCCAAAAGCAATCCACAAATTCAATGCAATTTCCATCAAAATACCACTATCATTCTTCACAGAACTAGAAAAAACAATCGTGAAATTCATATGGAACCAAAAAAGAGCCCAAATAGCCAAAGCAACGCTAAGCAAAAAGAATAAATCTGGAGGCATCACATTACCCAACTTCAAACTACACTATCGGCCATAGTCACCAAAACAGCATGGTACTGATATAAAAACAGGCACATAGACCAATGGAACAGAATAGAGAACCTAGAAATAAAGCCAAATACCACAGCCAATTGATCTTCAACAAAGCAAACAAAAACATGAAGTGGGGAAAGGATACTCTATTCAACAAATGGTGCTGGAATAATTGGCAAGCCACATATGGAAGAATGAAACTGGATTCTCATCTCTTACCTTCCACAAAAATCAACTCAAGATGGATCAAAGACTTAAATCTAAGACTTGAATCCATAAAGATTCTAGAAAATAATATGGGAAAAACCCTTTTAGACATTGGCTTAGGCAAAGACTTCATGACCAAGAACCCAAAAACAAATGCAACAAAAACAAAGATAGATGGAACTTAATTAAACTAAAAAGCTTCTGCACAGCAAAATAAATAATCAGTAGAGTTAAAAGACAACCCACATAGTGAGAGAAAATCTTCAAAATCTGTATATCTGATGAAGAACTAATATCCAGGATCTACAAAGAACTCAAACAAATCAGCAAGAAAAAAAAAAATCCCATCAAAAAGTGGGCTAAAGATGTGAATAGACAGTTCTCAAAAGAAGATACACAAGTGGTCAAAAAGCATATGAAAAAATACTCAACATCACTAATTATCAGAGAAATGCAAATCAAAACCACAATGTGAAACCACCTCACTCCTTCAAGAATGGCCATAATCAAAAACTCAAAAAATAATAGATGTTTGTGTGGAAGCAGTGAAAAGGGAACACTTTTACACTCCCATCAACACCAGTATGGAACCACTATGGAAAACAGTGTAGAGATTCCTTAAAGAACTAAAAGTATATCTACCATTTGATCCAGCAATCCCGCTACTAGGTATCTACCCAGAGGAAAAGAAATCATTATATGAAGAAGATACTTGTATACACATGTTCATAGCAGCACAATTTGCAATTGCAAAAACATGGAACCAGCCCAAATGCCCATCAATGAAGAGGTGGATAAAGAAAATGTGATATATATATATACACATATATATACATGTGTATATATATATGATTGAATAGTACTCAGCCATAAAAAGGAATGAAATAATGGCATTCACAGCAACCTGGATGGAATTGGAGACGATTATTCTACATTATTCTAAGTGAAGTAACTCAGGAATGGAAAACCAAACATCATGTGTTCTCACTCATATGTGGAGCTAAGCTATGAGGACACAAAGGCGTAAGAATGATACACTGGACATTGGGGACTCGGGGGAAAGTGTGGGTGGGTGGTGAGGGATAAAAGACAGCACATTGTGTACAGTGTACACAGCTCGGATGATAGGCACACCAAAATCTCAGAAATCACCACTAAAGAACTTATTCATGTGACCAAACACTACCTGTTCCCTAAAAACCTATTGAAATTTTAAAAAATTTAAATAAAAATAAAATAAGTAAAATAAATAGAATGGCTTTAACAAAACACCTCACAATGTCAAGTGCTGATGAAGATATGGAACAACTAGAACTCTGATACACTGCTAGAGGGGCTGCAGATGGTATAACCATAGCCACCATGGGAAACAGTCTGACTGATGCAGAGACAGTTAAATATGTAACCCATAGGTTTCAGCAGTTTCCTCTCTTTGTATTTACCCAAGAGAAATGAAAACTTATATTCACATCAAAATCTGCACGTGAATGTTCATAGCAGTTTCACTTATAATTGCCAAAAACAATTCAAATGCCTTTCAGTTTTATAAATGAATAAACAGTGGTTCATCCATTCAGTGGAATACTCAGCATTAAAAAAAAAGGAATTAAAAAACATTAAAACAGCATTTAGAAAAAGAATGTGCAACATAGATGAATCTGAAATGCATTATGCTAAGTCAAAGAAGCCAAATATTTACTCTTGTATTAACATGATAGTCAATTGCAGAAAGTACAGCCAAATAGAGGCCAGACTTTGGAGAAATAGGAAGATAAATTTAGTCTCCCTACAGTGCTTTCTAGAAGTTTAAAAAGCAGCCCTAAAACTTGTGTTTTTTTTTTTTTTTAACTTTTTTTTTTAGAGACAGTGTCTCACTCTGTCACCTAGATGGATGCAGTAGCTCATTGCAGCCTTGAACTCATAGGCTTGTGCAGTCCTGCCTCAGCCTACCAAATAGCTGAACCTCAGCTATGTGCCACTATGCCTGGCTAATTTTTATAAAAAATTATTTTAGAGACAGGGGTCTTCCTGTGTTGCCCAGGCTGGTCTCTAACTCCTAGCCTCAAGTGATCCTTTCACCTTGGCCTACTAAACGGCTGGATTACAGATGTGAGCCACTGCACCCAGCCAAACTTAGTTTTTTTGACTTTTTTTTTTTTTTTAATAAGCAGCTTGCAGTTTAAAAGATACAATTTCTTTTCAATCAATTGTGAGTACTTTTGTGAGCCAGTAGCACTAGGCCACAGTGGAGCCAGTCTGACCTTTTATTCTGCTTCCGGGGCAGCAACACTCTTTTGTTTATGCAGCTAAAAGGGTATTACCCTTCCTGATACATAAGAAAAATGCAAATCTTGAGTGCTAGGCTGCATATACTCCTGTATAACCTGAAAGAAGTTTTCTTTGAATGAAGAAAAACACCAATTATAAATGTGCCTCAGTTTTTTCATCTTTAACATGAAGATGATATTACCTACTTCAGACTGTGGTGAGGTTTAGAGATAATCATGTAAACAGATTAGAAATGTGCCTGGCACAAAGTAAGTATGCAATTCATCTTAACTATTATTATCTAATCCACAATGTACCAAAAGCGTTCAGGCTTCCAATAAAACCTAATCACCACATTAGAAAAATTGCATGAGAAAATTTATTCAGTTTTTCAATTTTCTTTCACCTTCTGACTTGGGTTAGAAGAGAGTCAGCGAAATGATGGTTTCTTTAGTTCCCAAGCAGGTGGGAAAGGAGGAGGCCCAGTATGTCAGGGTGATGGGCGGGGAAACCACAGACAGAAAGGAGCCCTGGGATGTTTGGCAAGGCTGAAGACAAAGGCTAAAGTATTAGGGATTGGAGGATCAAGGATTTGTGGGGTCAGTGCTTCACTGGGACGTTCTCTTGTTCCAGGGCCATTCATCTAGTTATCTTCCCTTTTCTGTTAATATTTGCTGCTAATATCAGTGTTTCTCTGTTCTGCAAACATACAGCTCTTTAGAAAGTTTTCTGTGGGATTTAATGTTACCTAACTTTGGAGAACTGAGATGTGGAGAACTCCCCTACCATGTTCCTTCCTCTTGTTTTTCTATGGGCGTTCTCCCTGTTTTGGGGGTGAGGAGGGGAAGGAGGATAGTAAAGTACGTATGGGTACATGATATTCTAGATAATTTTCTAAGGTATTATTTGTAATACTTACTGTAATAATAACGTATCCTGAAATTTTTTCAAATTTTTAAATTAATGTACATACAAAATAGTATATAACTGTGTTTTGAGATGACAATCTATTGCATTATTGATTACACTATCAGAAATCAATAATGCATTTAAGCCCTAGATCCTAAAATTTGAGAATGATTTGTAGAATCATAATTCTTATCCTTGAATTTGAAAATCAAGCCCAGTGCATCTCCAAATTATCTTCTAAAAATTAATTCATGTGAAAATTGTGTTCTAGGAATTAATTTTACACAAGTATAAGTTTATATATTCATTTTATTTATGAAACCAAAAAGATAATGGCATTAATCATTTGAAACAGAACATTGGAACACTTTTTAAAATGTTTTGGAAAACCTTTTCTAGAAGGAACATAAAATGTCACATGTATTTTAATAGCCATCTTAAAATATTCTTGTTTAGCTGTGCAATGGAGGATCAGTGACTGACCTTGTGAAAGGATTTCTGAAGAGGGGTGAAAGAATGAGTGAGCCTCTAATTGCCTATATTTTACATGAAGCACTAATGGTAAGGCAATTTAAATTGTTTGTGCATTAATTATGAGGCAGTTCCAGTTAAAAAAAATGTAGATCCTATTTTTAGAAAAATGTCACTAGTTATACTACATTAGTATTTATTGATGCAAGAATATGTGCAAAATGTTACATGTTCAGCATAGCTAATTCTTTTTTTCCACTACAAATCTACTCTCATTGTACCAACAGGATCCTGAATTCTGACCTCTTAAGTGTATTTCTGAGACTGTGATAGTGATGAAGGTAGAAAACTAATAATAGGGTTTTTTGGCCATTACCTTAAATAAGTATATGAAATAGTTTCTTCCATTGAAACTCACACATTTGTAATATGATATTTGCTAAGAACTAAGGAACATGCTTTGATTTTGTGAATTTTTATATGATTCAAACTGGAAATTATGTTCTTTGATGTAAGTAACTCAGTGTGAAACATTTGAGTGTCTGAATGTTAATTTTATTATGTGTTTCCTATTGATTTTGTACAAGTACATCATCTGAAAATTTTTGTTGTTTGATGCTTTTGTTAAGAGTCATTATATATTTCTCATCGGCTAGGGACTTCAACATTTGCATAACAACAAAACTATCCACAGAGATGTGAAGGGAAATAACATTCTCTTGACCACTGAAGGTGGAGTGAAACTAGTAGATTTTGGTAAGTTTTGTTTAAACTGCATGAGTTTTAACTGCATGATGAACTAGTATGGTATGATTTGATCTTTTTCAAATGACCTTCCTTTCTAGGTATTGAAAATAGAGGAAAAATCAGTAATATCTTATTGAGGTAAGAAGTGCAGAGATAATTTGGCAAATGAGAGATTCCCAGAATAAAGGGTGACTTCTTTCAAGTCAGCTAGTTTGTGCTCATATAACACCAGTGTAGTAACATGCGTAGTTGACCCTCTAAAACAGACAGCATCTCACATGATTACTCTAAGCCTATAATGACAATCTCATGGCTTCTACTAGTGATTGCTTTGCAAATGGCCATATATCCAAATCCAGGATTTTGAGATGTGAGGGGAAATTTTCATTATCATCTGGGAGTATTTCCTCCCTCCTAAGGAGAAAGAGGAAAAGATGGTCTCTTTCTTCCTCAGGACCCTTGCGTATCACATAGTGATGCCGGAAACTGCTACAGTTACCTGTGACTAAGATGCTCTGTCCTGAGCAGAAAGCCAACTCTGAGAAAGGCAGAGCTGAGACAGGGGAAGAATGGGGGTGTTTGATAACATAATTGAGCCACTAAGTCAATCAACTTTGGGGGCTGCCTTATCTCTGGACCTTTTGTTATGTGAGATAATAAATAAATAAATTTCCATGTTTACTAAACTTTCTTGTGAGAGTGGATGACAGTAATCCTGAAGATGTCTCAGTATCCTTCAGTCATTCTCCTTCCCTTTTGCACTGTAGTTGGGTAAGGTATCCCTCCTTGTGCTTCTGTAACCTGTGTATACTTCCATGTTTGCATGTATCATATAGAATTATAATTATACATTTGGTGTTTATAGATAAAGATACTTAGAAATATAGGTGGACAGACAGGGTCTTTGAGAAGTGGGACTCTGTCTTAGTCTATTTCGTAGACCTAATGCTTTGAGTATAGAAGTCCACTGAGTGTTAGTTGAATGAGTGAATCTTCTTTCATTTTGCATTTTGGAAACTAAAGCTCCGCAAGTTAATGGGTTAATTTTTAAAATTTCTTTAATATCCAAGTAATTTGGCTTAGCCCAGGAATGAATTTCAGAGCATCTAGAGAGGAATGGATGAATAGTGTATCCTCAAACATGCATGTGCATGTGCTTTGATTTTCTCACCTGTGCTTTTGAAAACTACTGAGCAGCAGTAAATTTGTGAATTCCTGATTAAAAACTGGGGTGCAGCTAGTCTTTGTTTCTGGTTGAATTCAGAGCCTTGAGCAATCTGTCTGGGTTAGTGTGTACTAACAAGGGCTTCTGCTTGAAATTACAACTCATTCTTCACTGCTCCAGAGGAGGGGCCATTATTCTCTCCAGAAATCATTTTGGCTATACTCTAAGACAGACTCAAATGGAGAACTTGCTATTTAACTTGGGATCTCACAATTCCCCTCCTCTAAAAAATCGATACAGTAAGCATAGCGTAGATTGAAAATTGTTAAAACAAGTGTCAATAAACAACTTTTTAGCTGTTAAAGAAAAATTTGGTAAACCAGAGGCTTTGCGAAATGTAAATTCCCATGATTTCCTCCAAAATAAACTAGATTAAAAACATATACTTAGATAACAAATAAGGCAACCTTTTATATGATTTTGTTGTTGTTTTTTTTGAGATGGAGTCTCACCTCTGTTGCCCAGGCTGGAGTGCAGTGGCGCGATCTTGGCTCACTGCAAGGTCCACCTCCCGGGTTCACACCATTCTCCTGCCTCAGCCTACCAAGTAGCTGGGACTACAGGTGCCTGCCACCACGCTTGGCTAATTTTTTTGTATTTCTTAGCAGAGACGGGGTTTCACTGTGCTAGCCAGGATGGTCTCGATCTCCTGTCCTCGTGGTCCACCCGCCTCGGCCTTCCCAAAGTGCTGGGATTACAGGCGTGAGCCACTGCACCCGGCCTTTATATGATATATTTTTAAAACATCATAAATTGGAGTAGTTAACAAAATGAGAGCTTTGATCTTACATTATTTGATTTATAGATTTTCGGCAATACTTTTTTTTTTTTTTTTTTTTTGAGACAGAGTCTCGCTCTGTGGCCCAGGCTGGAGTGCAGTGGCCAGATCTCAGCTCACTGCAAGCTCCGCCTCCCGGGTTCATGCCATTCTCCTGCCTCAGCCTCCCGAGTAGCTGGGACTACAGGCGCCCGCCACCTCGCCCGGCTAGTTTTTTGTATTTTTTAGTAGAGACGGGGTTTCACTGTGTCAGCCAGGATGGTCTCGATCTCCTGACCTCGTGATCCGCCTGTCTCGGCCTCCCAAAGTGCTGGGATTACAGGCTTGAGCCACCGCGCCCGGCCCATTTTCGGCAATACTTAGAAAAGAGGGCCAGTTGCTTATGAAATGCATTCCTGGTGTCTGACACCAAAATATTATTAATTACATATAAGATAGTGCTTATAATATTTCTATTCTCCACAGTAAGAGGACATGGATTCAGTTTGCCTATGGTGATTAGTAGGTTGCTGTGTGAATTAAAACCTGAGGATGGTAGGGGTGTAAGTTTATATTGAAACTTCTTGAGTGCAGAAAGAACAAGATGTGGTAAACCACAACCTGCAGAATCAAACTGAAAATCAATATCCTCATTTTATTTTTAAATCAAATTTTCAGAGAAAGCTACAGCTGGGAGTAAAGGATTTTAGAATCAATTTTATTTGAATCTATCACTTCATAATTATACTATCAGCTCATTATTGGGTACTGAAGATCTTAGATGACCGTCAGGCACCTCATACTCAGAATGTCCAAAATGGAGCTGTACCACCTCATCTGTCCCTAGAAATCTGCTACATATAAAGAGTTTCTTGTCTTAGAAAGTCGCCTGCCTCTACTCGTTGCACAAGATGAAAATCTTAAGCTCATCCTCGAGTCTTCCCTTATTTTCACCTCCCACTTATATAACTTAGTCATAAAACTTGTCTCTCTGTCAGATATCCCCAGATTCCATCTTTACTGTTCCTGCCCTAGTTCTAGCCCTCATCTCTTGCCTGGGCTCCTGCAGTTATACTTTACTGAACTCACTGCAACCTAATCTCCTTCTCTTCCTTCCACTCCTTTCTCCACATGGGGGATCCTTTCAAAAAACACATCTGATCCTGCCACTACCTTGTTCAGTATCCCCATCCCTTGGGGAAAGCTTTTCCTTCTGATCCTCCGTGCTGGCACACAGTAAACAAGTAATGAGTAATAACTTCTTTATATCTCTTGGTGCTAATTAGGTACCCTCTCTTCCTGTTACCTATTAGTCAGGTCGGCGTCTTTCACTACCTTAAATGCGCCATAATCTTTCCCAGTCAGAGCTCTTACACTTGTAACTTGGAAAGTACTTTGAAATTTATTGATATGCTTTTTCTTTTTTTCCTGCCTGATAACATGATCTTCACCCCAGTGTGCCTGAGGCATCACTCTGTTTGGCAGCGGGAAAATATTAACATTTATTCTAGAAGAAATGCAAATTGCAAAAAAAAAAAAAAATGACTGAGGTAACAGTTTTTAGCATTCAAAAATAGGAATTTATAGCAAGGCTATCTCTTGAGGAAAGCCTATCTCCTGAGGAGTGTCTGTCTAAATTGCTTTACCTTCTCTTTAGCATAGGGAGAGTGAGTTTTCAGGGATACACCATAGGGTTTTTCATAAGTGAGGATAGAAAGAAGGGAGAAACCTTTTCCAATTCTAGGGTCGTTGTGGAAAGATGAAACAAGGTGAGGCAGGGCAGTGAGATGAGTTTTTTCTTTTTCTTTTTTTGAAACAGAGTTTCACTCTGTTGCCCAGGCTGGAGTGTAGGAGATGAGCTTTTAAAAAGATGACGAGGGCAGGAAGGAGCTCTTACCTTCTGTATTAGTCCATTCTCACACTGCTATAACGAACTACCTGAGACTGGGTAACTTATAAAGAAAAGAGATTTAATTGACTCACAGTTCCACAAGCTGGGCACAAGGCATGGCTGGGGAGGCTTCGGGAAACTTACAATCATGGCAGGAGGGCAAAGACGAAGCCGGCACATCTTACCATGGTGGCAGGAGAGAGAGAGTGAGGGGGGAAGGGCTACACGCTTTTAAACAAGCACATCTCGTGAGAACTCATTATCACGACAACAGCAAGGGGAAGTCTGCCCCATGAACCAATCATCCCCTACCAGGTCCCTCCCTCAACACTGGAAATTACAATTTGATATGACGTTTGGGTGGGGACACAGAACCAAACCACATCACCCTCACACTTTCTACCGCTCTCACTCAGCATTCCTGAGGAAGCCACTCAGAATCTGCCGCATTCCTGTCTGGGGTGAGCCACATCATTGCTAACCTGTAGGGGCAGAGTGATCAGTAGGGGAAAGACTCAAGTTAGCTTCCCCCAAACCCTTAGCTTTAGTTTCCAGAAACCTGAAAGTAGTTGATAATCTAGCTGGAGAGTTTCTAGAGGGGGTTTTTCAGAAGTTAAGGGGGATGTACAGTGAGGCACTGAGCAGATCCCCTGGGCCGGCTCTGCTGTGTCTAAATGGGAGTCACAGGCAGACCTCAGAGTATTCTCAGCTCCAACTGGAGCAAACTGAGCGAATCTGCAGGAGGAGCCACAGGAAGCCCTGTCTGCATGAGAGGAACAGACCACAAGCTCCCTGGAGGCAGAGTATGGCCTGGGAGCCCAGTAGGGCACCTAGAGGCTAGGCAGACAAAAGCATATGGCCCTGGAAACTAGAGAGCCACCATGCCCAAGGACCCTCTCTTTTCTCCCTGACACAAGGTCTTATAAGAAGGAGGAGGGGCAGGCATGGTGGTTCATGCCTATAATCCCAGCACTTTGAAAAGGATGAGGCAGGAGGATTACTTGAGCCTAGGAGTTGGAGGCCAGGCTGGGCAATATAGCAAGACCCTATCTCTACAGAAGCTTATTTTAAAAAGTTAGTCAAGCATGGTCACATACATCTGTAACCCCAGCTATTCAGGAGGCTGAGGTGGGAGGATTGCTTGGGCCTGGGAGTTCGAGGCTGCAGTGAGCTGTGATTGCACCACTGCATTCTAGCCTGGGTGACAGAGTGAGACCCTTTCTGAGGAGGGATCTCATCTGAGAAATGGAGCAAACACTTTTATCCACGACAGATTGAACCCTATCTGAAAGGACTTAGAGATTTATTGAATTTAACTGAGCTTTATTTTTGTTCCAGTCAGTGGGCATGGGCTTGGGGAAAAGCCATAATAGTTATAGGCAAAATGAAGAAATTACAGTTTCTCTGTGTATCTAAGAGTAGCTTCTGAACTTTTTGACCAGTTACAAACATGATGCTTTCCCTGCATAGAAACTTTCCCTCCCCTCTGCCCTGTTATATATAAAGTTTTGGTGCCACAAAAGAAATAGCACTCAAATATAAAATTCTCTTTTTAATTCTCAGCAAGGCAAGGTTCTTCTATAGAAGGGTGCACTCTTACAGATGGAGCAGTGGTGAGCGCACACTTGGACAAGGGAGGGAAAGGGGTTCTTATCCCTGATGCATGTGGCCCCTGCTTCTGTGTCGTTCCCCTATTGGCTAGGGTTAGACCGCACAGGCAAAACCAATTCTGATTGGCTAACTTAAAGAGAGTGACAGGATGAGTAGTTTGGCAGGAAGAATGGTTATGACAGAGCAGGTAATGGGAATGACTCAGGGTGGAGTAGGTAATCGGAATGAGTCAGGGTGGAGCAGGTAATGGGAATGAGTCAGGGTGGAGTAGATAATCTGAATGAGTCAGGGTGGAGCAGGTAATCGAAAAAGATTGCTTTATGAAGAAGTTAAGTGTAAAAGTAGAAGGCAAGGAATTGAACATACTGACATATTGACTCTTTGAAAAGAAATTTAGAACTCATATCTAACAGCACCTAACTAACTTCTGCTTGCCCGAGTTTTCCCCAACACCCTGCACTTCATTTAGCTAACCAGTTGTCAGACTTTATTGTAATCATATTTTATTTGAGTGCTTTCTCTGCTAAGCTATAGATTTCTCTGTCTGGTCTATCACTTTGTCACTTTGTCCCTAGAACCAAGTATAGTGCTAACATTTTGAAAGTACTTAATAAATAAATGAATGAAGGAGAGGGAAGACTTGCCCTATAATTGTGTGACAATGAGAAAGTCACACAGAATCTGCAAGGGCATCAACCTGCGCATCTACAAGTGTGAAAAAGTCTCTACCTCCTAAGACTGGTTGCTGTGAAGAGTAAATGGGATGCCAGAGACAAACTACTTAGTATAATTACTGATACTTTGTCATTCAGAAAATCTGAACTGTTACCGTTATTATGAGATAATATTCCTACTTAGCCTATAGCTCAGTGCTGTACACATAGTAGGTGTTTAATAAATAGTTGCTAAATAATGAAAATCTGAGTTTCCAAAAGAAGTGCCTCTATGTTTCCCAAAAAGAAAACAATAACCCCCTGCTAGAATAAATTCAGTATTACCTTAAATATGAAGCTACCTCATTACACTAAAAGTAAGATTCAGTTTGCTAATGCTCGTTATGAATACGGCCTTTAAGAAAACCTTTTAGTTTTGTTAAGTGGAGTATTCTTTTACAAAACATCACCAGACACCTCAAAGAGCAAAATGACAAGTGAGGTTATAAATATTATTAATGAAATGTATTAGCCATCACTGGTATATGATCAATCAATAAATAATATGACTTCCCAGGAGATGCATCCCTTCAGGCAAGTGAACTAATGTCTGAAAAAAACAATCTTTATCTTGAATAGAAAATGAAAGAGACTAAATTTAAAGGACAGCCCTCAGTTCTCATTTCTGCGGATTTCTCTCTGGGGAACTTCATTTCTAATAGGATACTTAACATTTCAATACAAAAGTACAGAATGTACTTTTTGTGATTTATTTAGACCTCATTCTTATGACAGAATATTTTATGGTTTTAAATCTCTTATTACCCACATGCCCAATTTTAGACCAAATCCCCAATGCATAATGTAGGTCAAAGAGAAGTTGTGATTTGTTTATTAATAACCCACTTTTTAGCACCAAGTGAGGCAGTACACCCGAACTTAAAAACTATGAAGTGCCCTTCAATCCTTCCTTTCTTTCTGAATAATTTGGAACAAAAGCCATTAGGTGGGACAAGCAAGCGTGGGAGTCCAGGTGCAGCTCAGGAGGCAGTTTGGAGCCTGAGAGGGGTGAGGAAGGTGTCTGCTGGCAGGGAGTGTTGGGTCCTCAAGTGGGATGAGAAGTGCATCCATGTAGGGTGATGGGGATGACCCTGTATGGGGAAGAACTTCCTGTAGATGAAAAAGGCATCTGCATAGGGGTCAGGGTGAAAAGACTGGTTGCCTAAAGGAGGCCTGATACCATCGGGAGATATACTGAGGACAACGGGAGGCAGGTTTCTTACTGTTAGAGAAAAGAATTATGGTGGTGTTGGATTGGAATTGGAGGTATCAATGTGAACTTACCGTTTTAATATATATAAACAGATACAAACATAATCGTAATGTGAATGCGTGTGTGTATGTGTGTGTGTGTGTACATATTACCTAGCTAATTCTGCTAAGAGGGTGCATTAAGAGAGCACATCTAGCACCTAGCTTTTGGTTTTTAAATGTAATTCTCAACTAAAAGGAATCAAGGATTCTTGGAGAAAGGCTGATTTTAGGGCTCTGTGAGATGACCCTGGAACTTACTATGCCCTCCAAATAAGGAAATACTCAAATAATGATGGAGATGTATCAGAGGCACACAGAAGCCAACTTGAATCTATTCTTACTCTCTAGATCTGGGACAATTTGAGCACCAAAATACTAATATTGCTGGTAATGATGGTAATTCACTGAATGCAATAAAAATTCCATTAATCCATACTGCCATAAATACATACATAATTAAATGAATGGGGAGAAGGAAAAGCTTTTCCTTGCAGAAGAATGCTGATGAGTAAAGATAGAAGAAATTGTGTAATTTTAAAATTAATCATTTGGTAACTGTCTATGTAATAATTAATTCATCCAAAAATTTCAATGGCTGCTAAAACTAGTGGGTTAAGTTTTGATTAGAAATAGGGTAGCTTAATTGTTTCAAAATATCTCTCCACAAAATACTAATTAATTACAAAAGAAAGAGGGAAAGATTACAGGGGAGAAGACTGGCAGACACAACCATTAATCAAGTGCTCAAAGCAAACATAACTAGTAATGAGATGAATGCAAACCACACAGCACCTGAGAGGATGCAATGAGAAGACCTCAGCATCACTTCTGTGATGTGCGTGTCAAAAATAAAATCATGAGGGAAGATACAACAAACCCAAATTCAGGAACAGTCTGTAGAACAACTGGCCTGAAATCTTAAAAAAAAAAAAAAAATGTTAAGTTCATGAAATTCAAGAAAAGATTGAAGAACTCCTCCAGATTGAAGGAGATTAGAAACTTGACAACTAAAAGTAACACATAATCCTGGATTAGATCATTTTGTTATAAAGAACATGTTTAGGACAGTTGATAAAATCTGAATGGGCTCTATAGAATAGATGATAGAAGTGTATCAGCGTTAAAATTCCTGATTTTGAAGGTTGTGTACGGGAATATCCTTGTTTGTGGCAATTACAAACAAATATATAGGAGTGAAGGGGCATTATGTAGCCCACCTTACTCTCAGGTGTTTCAGGAAAAAAAGTACTTCATAGTTTTCTTGCCAACTTTTCTCTAAGGTTGAAATTATGTGTATGTGTGTATATATATAACATATATATGTAATACATGTTAGTTGAATGTTATGAATCTTGAAAATTTAAGAGCTAGTGCTTTATAGAGTGAAATGATACACTGAAAAAAAAAAACTAGAAGGAAAACCATTTTAAGAGTTGGCAGAGTTTTTTTTTTTTTTTAATAAGTGAACACATTATTTCCATTATGGTTTATTGGCAGAGTTTTTGAATGCTCATACCTATATAACACATTAATATATTACTCATCCAGAATATGTTTTTGTACTTCGAGGAGGTGACTTTTACCTTATTTGAAAGGCAAGGTCTTTATAATTATTATATAAACTTGAATCATGAATAAGTGGGCTCTTTATTTTAGAGCTTTATGATTCAAGCAGAACCTGTGGGCTCAAGAGTTCTAAAACTGACCATTTTTCAAAGTTGAATTAAACTGTTTAACATTGTAGATACTGGTGTATGTTTTAGTCAACAATCTTTTAGTTGTAAGGACTAGACGCCCCAACTAGCTCCCCCCAAAAAAAGGCCAAATACAAAAGGCAGTCTCACAAATGAGAGAGCAGGCCCAAGGGACTGGAACTGGGACAGGTAAGTGAAAGGCAAGAGCGGAGACTGCTTGCTTCCTCCTGCTCTTTCACTGGAGAAACAGTCTCTTCTCCCTGCTCCTCAGGTGCGGGTATGTAGAGCAACCTCTGGAGTTTTTATGTTGCTATCAAGTTCACTCAAAAACAGAAGCCTCAGCCTCCCTTGTTTGACCTCAACACAGCTGTGGACATTTTAGTAAGAGCTACCAAGTGTGCTTCTCTATGATGTGATAACTTAAGGTGAACCAAGAGGACTTTACTTATATTTTAAGAATGACTTCTTTGCTTCTCAGTTCTTCTCATTGTAAAACAAGTGTTTGGAACTAGACCTAAAATATCTTAGTCTGCAGCTCTAAAATTTTAATCTCTGAAGAACTTTAAGTTAATAGAAATTTTGGTGGGCTGGAGAGAGGACAATGGAGGAGGTAAATGGGGCAAAAAGGAAACAGAAAAATAAGACAAGGTATCAGTGATGATAGTGTACCATGAATGAGAAGTATGCTGTGTACTCTCTACAGCTAAGATCCAGTACTGGACATATGTACATATGTACATAGTCATCCAGGATTGAATCATGCAGACAGAGCTGGGTGCATAGTTCATATGTCCAAAGCCAAGAAGAATGCAGCAAACAGTGTGATGTTGAGATCTTTAAAGAAAGCCATTTAATTATCTTTATTATAAGATACAAACTAAGTCTTAAAGAAAGGAAAAGATCTAGAGCCAGGAAGACTGGAGAGAGGATGGACTTCGAAGAGAAATCACATGACTGTTTGGAAAGGTGATTGGAGTGAGCCAGTTACCTTGAGTTGCTGTAGAGACTCATTGAATGTTAAAGCTGGAAAGATGCTTCAATATCATTTGGTATATTAAGTACAGGAACATCAAAAGATTTTTTTATCCTTGTTATATGCAAAATGTCTGAATATGAATTTCTTGATGTGAAAGTATATAGCATCCATGAGATGACTAAGTAGGTTTTTTGTTTGTTTGTTTGTTTGTTTGTTTGTTTTGATGGAGTGTTGCTCTGTTGCCCAGGCTGGAGTGCAATGGTGTGATTTTGGCTCACTGCAACCTCTGCCTCCCAGGTTCAAGTGATTCTTCTGCCTCGGCCTCCCAAATAGCTGGGACTACAGGCACGTGCCACCAAGCGCAGCTAATTTTTGTATTTTTAGTAGAGACAGAGTTTCACCATATTGGCCAGGCTGGTCTTGAACTCCTGACCTCGCAATCCGCCTGCCTTGGCGTCCCAAAGTACTGGGATTACAGGCATGAGCCACCGCACCCCGCCAAGATTCCCTAAGTAGTTTTTAATCCAAAAGTAATAAAGAATCGTTTATTTATGCCAGTCCCCTAAATTAAACAATGAGAAAACAAGAGCCTACAGAAGGAAAATGACTTGCTGAAGGGCACACTTTAATATTCCATTTGCTAGAGATTTACAACGGTTTTGAAATATACTAACTGAAGAGTTTTGCATATATTTGTTAAATACTATTTAATTAAATAAGATTGTCAACTATAGCATTCTGTTTACTTTGTGGATTATTTTTGTTTTTGTTCTTGAGATAGCATCTCACTCTGTCACCCAGGTCAGAGTACAGTGATGCAGTCTTTCGGCTCACTGTAACCTCTGCCTCCCTGGCCCAAGGGTCTATTTTCATATTAAAGATGATTATTTCTGGCCCAGGGTAGTGGCTCACACTTGTAATGCCAGCACTTTGGGAGGCAGAGGTGTGTGAATCGCTTGAGCCAAGGAGTTCAAGAACAGCCTGGGCAACATGATGAAACCCTGTCTCTACTAAAAATACAAAATAAAAGTCAGCTGGGTGTGGTAGTGTGCACCTGTAGCGCCAATTACTCGGGAGACTGAGATGGAAGAATAACCTGAACTCAGGAAATCGAGGATACAGTGAACTGTGATTGCACCACTGCAGTCTAGCCTGGGCGATGGAAGTGAGACCACGTGTAAAAAAATTTTTAAAAAAAGAAAAGATGATGATTTATATACTTAGTTTACATTATTTAAATAAAAACCATTTCGACAAACTAGAAAACGTAGAGGAAATGGACACATTCCTATAAGCATACAACCCACCTAGATTAAATCGGGAAGAAATGGAAACCTTAAACAAACCAGTAACAAACAGCAAGATTGAACTAGTAATTTTAAAACCGTCAACAAAAAAAGTCCAGGACCAGACGTATTCACTGAATTCTATCAGACATTCAAAGAAGAATTGATACAAATCCCACTGAAACTATTCCAAAAGACTGAGAAAGAAGGAATCCTCCCTAAATTATTCTATGAAGCTAGTATCGCCCTGATACCAAAAGCTGGAAAGGACACAACTACAGACCAATTTCCCTAATGAACATTGATACAAAAATCCTCAACCAAATACTAGCTAACTGAATCCAACAGCACATCAAGAAGGTAATTCATCATAAGCAAGTGGTTTTCATCCCAGGGATGCAGGGATAGTTTAACATATACAAGTCAATAACTGTAATGAATCACATAAACAGAATTAAAACCCAGAACCATATGATCATCTCAATAGATGCAGAAAAAGTATTTAACAAAATCCATCATCCCTTTATGATAAAAACTCTCAACAAACTAGGCATGTAAGGCACCTATCTCAAAATAGTAAAAGCCATCTATGACAAACACACAGCCACCATCATACTGAATGGGGAAAAGTTGAAACCTTTCCCCCTGAACAGGAACAAGACAAGTATGCCCACTTTCACTATCCCTATTCAACATAGTTCTGGAAGTGCAGAGCAATTAAGCAAGAGAAAGAAATAAAGGGCATCCAAATGGGAAAAGAGGAAGTCCAACTTGGCTGTTTGTAGATAATATGATTGTATACCTAGAAAATCCTAAAGACTCCTCCAAAAAACTTAGATTTGATAAATTAATTCAGTCGTCTTAGGTTACAAAGTCAATGTACACAAATCAGTAGCCCTGCTACACCAAAATGACCAAGCTGAGAATCAAATTGAGGACTCAGTCCATTTACAATAGCTGCAAACAAAATAAAAATACTCAGGAATATACTTAACTAAACAGGTGAAAGATCTCTACAAGGAGAACTACAAAACACTGCCAAAAGAAATCATAGGTGACACAAACAAATGGAAATGCATCTCATGCTCATGGATTGGAAGAATCAATATTGTCAGAAGGACCATACTGCCTGAAACAATCTACAGATTCAGTGCTATTCCCATCAAAATATCAATATTATTTTTCACAGAATTAGAAAAAATGATTCTAAAATTAATATGGAACCCAAAAGAGCCCAAATAGCCAAAGCAATCCTAAGCAAAAAACAAAACAATACCAAAAAAACTGAACAAAAACAAAAAAACAAATCAGGATGCATCACATTACTGGGCTTCAAATTATACTACAAGGCTGTAATTACCAAAACAGCATGGTACAGATATGAAAGTATGCACATAGACCAATGGAACAGAATAGAGAACTCAGAAACAAAGCCAAATACATACAGCCAACTGATCTTTGACAAAGCATACAAAAACATAAATTGGGAAATAGATACCCTATTTAATAAATGGTGCTGGCAAAACTGGCGAGCCACATGTAGAAGAATAAAACCAGAACTCTATCTCTCACCTTATACAAAAAGCAACTCATGATGGATCAAAGACTTAAATATAACACCTGAACCTATTAAAAATTCTAGGAGACAACATTGGAAAAACTTTTCTAGACATCGGCCTAGGCAAAGAATTCATGACTAAGACCCCAAAAGCAAATGCAACAACAACAAAAATAAATAAATGGGATCTAATTAACTAAAATTCTTCTGCACAGCAGAATAAATAATCAGCAGAATAAACAGACAAACCAAAGAATGGGAGGCAATATTTGCAATCTATGCATCCAACAAAGGATTAATATCCTGAATCTACGAGGAGCTCAAATCACCAAGAAAAATAAAATAAGTCCATTAAAAAGTGGGCAAAGGACATGAATAGACATTTCTCAAAAGAAAATATATGAAGACCAACAAACATATGAAAAACTGTTCAACATCATTAATCATCAGGGAAATGCAAATTAAAACCACAATGAGATATACCACCATAATCCTGCAAGAATGGCCATTACTAAAAAGTCTGAATACAATAGATGTTGGCAGGGATATGGGGAAAAGGGAATACTTATACACTGCTGGTGAAAGTGTAAATTAGTACAACTTCTATGAAAAATAGTATGGAGATTCCTTAAAGAGCTATTAATAAAAGTAGATCTACCATTTGATCCAGCAATCCCACTACTGGATATCTACCCAAAGGAGAAGAAGTCATTATATGAAAAAGACACTTGTACTTGTTTGTTTATAGCAGCATAATTCACAATTTCAAAGATGTGGTACCAACCTAAATGCCCATCAGCTAATGAATGTATAAAGAAAATGTTCCATGTATACACCATGGAATACTACTCAGCCATTAAAAGGAATAAAATAACATCTTTTGCAACAACTTGGATGGAGCTGGAGGCCATTATGCTAAGTGAAGTACCACAGGAGTGGAGAACCAAAAACCAAATATTCTCACTTATAAGTGGGAGCTAAGCTATGAGTATGCAATAGACTTTAGAGACTCAGAAGAGAGTGAGCAGAAGCGGGGCTAGGGATAAGAAAACTGCACCTTAGGTACAACGTACACTACTTGGGTAATGGGTGCACTAAAATCTCAGAATTTACCACTATATAATTCATTCATGTATCAAATAAACACTTGTACATCAAAAGTTATTGAAATAAAAAGAAAATAAAAAATAAAAGCTATTTTAAACCGAGAGTTGTCTAACCAATGTGGAAGTCTTACGCCTTTTAAAAATGTCAACTGTAGAAATGGGTTTTAAACTTCATATAACTTTCAGAAATGGGAGCGCAAAACTTTTGCTTGTTACTACACATCAATATAAAAGCCTTGTTTAACTTTAAAAAATCCACCAATTTAAATATTAATCTGATTTCAAAATATTAATCTGATTTCAAAAACACCTTCACAGAAATATCCAGAATATAGTCTTACCAAATACCATTTGACTTATGCAATAGGAAATGGTTTTGCCGTACAGCCATGGAACAGTCTAGGAAGCATTGTTGGATGACCTAAAATAGCCATGGCCCTCCCAAGTTGACACATAAAATTAACTATCACAGTGTCTTAACCTCATCAGCAAAATAATAATATTAGATGGTATAATACAATTTATGACCCCTTTATGTTAACAAAATTCTGTATTTTTATAGTTTCAGTTCTCATTCCTACAGTATTTTGTTATTAACAATGACAAAAACATATGCTTTTCTCCCTGCTCTATTGAGATGTCAAAGGTTATAGCAAATTGAATTCCCAGAAGTTGTCTGGTCTGTTTGAGCCACGATGGAAAACACATATTTGATGTTTCTGCTGTCTTTCTAAGACCCTAAGAGTTTTCTTAACTACAAGAATAAAGCCTGCATGTTTCTCTCCCTAGAAATAGCATTTATGCAATAGGGAATGGAGTTGCTGTATAGCCATGGAATAGCCCAGGAAGCCTTGTTGGACAGAACTAAAATAGCCTGAAAATTCCCTAGCAAAGCAAAAGACTGAAGAAGCATTAACATAAACCCTAACCTCTATAATGTTCCTGTGGCTTTGACTTTTAATAGATTATTGCTCTTTCTATTAGCCTGTTTTCTGTTCAGCCTTTGTCCTTTTTGACCTCTTTTTCCTTTCTGTATCTTCTCATTATCCCAGCACTCTGCCTGGAATTTTCCACACATCAGCAGCTTCTCTCTTGAGTTGATTATGTAACTGTTTATCTTGGTGACTTATTCCTTTAGTTACTCTCTAGACAAGATGATTTTCCTAATCTTCTTTACTTCCTTGGGCTCCTTAACCTATACTTTGGATCCCTGTTGCCTTTAAATGCAATTTATGTCAATCATTTTAATAGAATTTTGCATTTTTCTGTCTTAGCTATTTTTCTTGTGGGAATTTACACTAAGTAAAAATGTCATTTGTCCTCAGGAGAGTGACTTTTCTTTCCAGCTTAAGTTTACTAACCTGAAAATGAGCAAGTTAGAATTTATGACCATTAAGTTATCTTCTAGCTATGAAGCTAGTTGATTGTGTTAGTTAAGTGATCTTGAAGTTTAACAGGCATTGCATAGCAATCAAAAAACATGAAATTTAGTAAATTTCTTCCTCTGTCACTTGTTCATAGTTGGGCATGTGTCCTGTTTCTGATGTTACACTCCTCACTCTTCTGCCCGAGTATATTTCCAACACTGAAACACCCATTTGCTTGCATATGGCCTTTGAATTTCATGGTAAAAGTCAAATGCCATCTTGGAGAAATAAAATATATCTCCATTTTAAATCTTCATTAGTACCTCTCCTCTATTTGGCTTATAAGATAAGCAACCAAAGCCTAAAATGAATATGACTTTGGGGAGGCACTTTCCAAAGCAGGGAAATCAGGTAGAGAAAGCCCATGATTTGGGTTTAACCCATCAAGTCCACAGCAAGGTGAAGGGTAGGAGCTCTGTACAGTCAGATAACCAGAGGAGCAGGAGTGTGAAAATCGAGAAAAGAAACTGTACTCCTAATTCTCTTGAAGGTCAGTGAGGAGGGTATCTAACAAGGTGGAATTAATGGAATGACATGAATGAAATATTTGATTATACCTCTTTATTGTAGCCCTTCAGTCTGTAATCTCTCTAAAGGAAGAGAACTCGTTCTGTTAATGATGTTAGTTTAAATAGATATAGTTAATTTGAAACTTCCAGTCAGATAAGGTGTGATTTGTCCAGGGTTAGTAGATGGAAAATAATTTTATGAAGATTCACAAGTGACCTACTATGTGCATAACACCATATAGGACATTCTCAAACTTGCTGGAATTTGTTAGTGGGCAGGGACAGGAAGAGGGCAGGGAGGAAGCATGCCATTCAAATAACAATTACATGCCAAAATATGTAAAATTGTTTACAATGTAGAAGATAGAAAGAAATAGGGATCAGTATCATTAGAGCAAATTAAAAGCCAGCATGGGGGAATTAAGACTTGAAATGGGGCTTTAGGAAGGAGCAGGATTTGGAGTTGAGAAAGAGAAAATAGGAGGACCATTCTGCTTTTTGGCTCTGCAGAAATCCTGATTTAGGATCCTTTAACGTGACGTTAGGGCCAGTGGCAGCTTTGAGGAAATAGAATTTTAATATTAGTTTGCAAAAAAGACTGTAGCAATTGAAATCTCTTTATATGAGTAATTAATGGAAAAAGTACATCTTGTCTCTTCCTCTAGGTGTGTCTGCACAGCTTACCAGTACCCGGCACCGTCGGAACACATCCGTAGGAACACCGTTTTGGATGGCTCCTGAGGTCAGATAGAGTTTTGAGGGAGACAAACGTAATAGCTGATCCTGTCTGACTTTCCTTTTTATGTGTACTCTATCTCCGTAAGCATTTTGGAATATAACAGAAGAAACTCTCAGTTGTGTTATTTTCACCTGAGATTTTTACATGTGTGAGGAGGTACCTGGGAGGTGGTCAGTAAATGGGCTGTGAATGAACACATGAATCAGTGAAAGAGGGAATGAGTAAATCAGATGATGTAAAGAGAAACTACTTCCAGGTTTGTTTTTTCATTAAATTTAGGTGTTTACCGTGTCTCTGTACTAATGATATTTACATTATATTTTAAAATTATAATAGAAATATAATATTATGAGAACCCCTATCCTTTGTGGGAGCAGATTCAGGTCCATTAACCTATATGGCAGGTTCCTGTGTTGAGACACTCTGCCTAGGGGCTATGCTTAGCTTTAGTAAATTCTTTACATCATTACCTTTGGGACGTTGCAGATAAACTGCTAAAATAGTTGAGGTAAAAGGTTTTCAAGAGTCATCTTCTCCCCCCATCACTATTAATGATTTTAATCTTTTTATGTTTATCACTTATAATGGACCCTTATTTTTGAAGACTGTCTCTACAACTGTTGGGGAAAGTGCTGCTATTTATCTCCAGTTTTCTAGGGAGTGAAGGGAGAAGTAATTAATATACTATATTAATATTTTCAAATCTTATAAATAAATTTGAAGATTAAATGCTGGTATGCTGTTTTTATTTGAATACTTGTTTAATTATTACTTGCAAAACAAGTTAAAATGTAAACTTAGTACAAAATATGGACAGAGGATGAAGTATTTTAAGAAACTTAAAAAAATCCACAATGGATTAAAAAAATTTTTTTAACAGGGAGCATATCTTAGAATAAAAATAGAAAGTATAGTCATATAAGCAAAACCAAAAATTGAATAAGAGAATCTCAAGAGAGTTTCTTTAGAGTTTGTTTTGATATATTACTAGTGTTTTTTAAACTTACAAAAAAATTACAAAAATGAGAAGTTAATAAAAACCTAGTTACAATACCAAATATTGCATTTTGTTTGCATATATTATTAATAGAATAAATAATATTACATATAATATTATTGTATAATATCCTAGCTTTATGGGTTTTGTATGTTTATTATAACAAGCCATTATTCAATATTTAAATTTCCATTTAGTAAAAACACTTATTAATATGCAATTATTAGACAGTCATTTTTCTGATGTCAGTTTTATTATTAGTAAACCTATAGTAGCACAGTAGGGCTTGAAAGTTCTTTCTGGCTTAGCAAACTAATGGACATAATAGATATGAAAAAAGGTTCACTACATTTTTTTTCAAGCTGTCATGGAAATACGTGTTTGAGATTTTGTTCTTATTATATTCATCTCTCTGTAATAAGTATTTTCTAACCTTGAAGAATATATTTTAAATAATCAGCTTTCTAGTTAATCAAGATATTCCATATCTACCACTCTATGGTATTAATAGCAAATGTCTAAGAATTAGAAAGCAATAAGGTAAACAAATATATGTATATATTCACCATAATGGCATAGAAGTATTTCAGTGTTTTTAGACCCCAGGAGGCAAGGTTGTTCAAATCAATTATCACTTGAAAAGTGAAATTCTTGATTTGGCATGTTTAAATTAAATTCTATATCAAAAGTAGTATTTGCTGGTTACATAAAGACATCCTCTGCCAGGATGAAGGGAACAAGGGAATTAGCGACTGTAGTAGGTGACCATACAACTTATCATACAAACCAGGACACCTTGGAGAGTGAAAGGGGATGATATTTATTATGATTCTAGGACTACAAGCATTAAACAAGAATGTCCCAGGCAAACTGGGACATAAATTCACCTGAGCCTATGGGGAGATATCCTCTGACCACACATGTAAATTCATAAAATAATGTATTATCCTGAAAAATAATTTTCCTTAGGAAAAAAATGACGGGGCAAAAGACATTATTTTTAAGCTCTAGCAAACAAAGTTATATTAGACAACAGAATAAGAAATTCATATGAATGCATTTTTTAATGTTTAACAGCTTTAAAGAGGTATAACTATAGAATTAGGTCATTTAACATATACAACATTCTGATTTTTAATGTATATTCACAGGGTTGTGCAGTCATCATCACAATCATCAAAAACGTTTTTGCTCCCCCTCAAAGAAACCTAGTAGTCATTAGCATTCACTCCTCATCTTTGCCTAAGCCCCCTTACTCTAGGCAACCATTAATCTATTTTCCGTCTCTGTGGACTGGCCTTTTCTGAATATTTTAAATAAATTGAATCATACAATTTATGGCCCTGTGTCTGGCTTCTTTTACCTCGTGTAATGTTTTCAGGGTCATCCATGTAGAAGCATGTATTAATGCATCACTCATTTTTAGAGTTGAATAATATTCCATTGTATGTATAGACCACATTATGTTTATCCATTTGTCAGTTGATGAATATTTGAGTGTTTATCACTTTTTGTTATTATGAGCAATATTGCTATGAATATTTGCCACATGAATTTTTAATGTAAAACTTAGGACTTTACTGTTTCCCTCAGTACTTCAGGCTATGATCTCTGATTTCAGCAGTTCACTCTCATGTGATATTGAAAATACTTTCATAGAAAAGGTTAAGAAGCACTGTGTATGATGATGTCCCATCATACTAACTCTAAGTTGAGAAACTATTCTCTCTCTTTCTTTATATATAGACATATACATGCACATGCATAATTTATTTATATATGCATTTATTATTGTCCTTCAGGTACTTAGAAATGAATTGGTTAATGGTCTTCTTATTTTCCCATAAACTTGCCACCCACGCCAGAACCAGAATATTACCCATAGCATGCTCTGGCCTCTATCTCTTCATCTATTCCAACTCCTCACCTCCTCTCAAGACTGTCCTTTGCCCCATATGTTGTGTTTATCATTGCCTTCTTTTTATTTTTTTAATCACACTGATATGCTTATAACTAAACTGTTTCCTGTCATTGCCATTAGTGTCAGGTATTAATAAGGATTTATTTATGAAGGAGTCACCTTTCCTGGATGACATGTGTGTAAATGTTACCAACTGAATTCTAGTGTGCCCACAGATGGATTTTTTAAATGTGTTAAGCCTGATGTTAAGTGAAGTCAGAAGGCGAGATATCGTTTCCAAAAGGGCCTTAGATTTTTCACTTTGTATATCATTTTACAGTACTGTATTTAAATGACACAATTCTAATCTGTCATCATTCCAAAATTATTTTTTATTTTTCTTGTGGGTTGGCATGCACAAAACATAAAATTTTAAAAATGCAAGAAGATGATTCTTAGAATGTAAAGTTGAATTTCTTTTTTGTGTTTATTGATGTTAATAATTACCATTCACAATCAATCTGCATTTGTACTTAAACATTTACAACTAAATTGGGAAGTAATCAATGCAATAATTTCTCTATATAATACAATCTTATAATATTACAAAAACAAATTCCTCTTTTTTCCTTGTCTCTCAATTACATCTTTTGATTACTGACATGTTTTTAAACCTGGTTGCAGTTTTACAATTTAGGGTGGCCTCAGATAGGCTGTTGGTAAAACTACATCAAGGTTTATTTTTATTCGGTTTTCTTTTATTAGTGGCTTAAAGCTTTTGCATTCCTCCAAACTTGTCTTATTCCTCCCTTAGGTAGCCTTGCCTTCTAGTTGCCAGTAGAGATCAAGGCCATCTAACTAGACAGCCCTCAAGCATGTTTACCTTTATTTCCTCCACTTTTAATTCTTCAAAAACATAGCCCTCATCTTTTCATTCCCTCAATAGATATTTATTGAGTGACTACCGCTGCCCAAACTTTAGTTGTGCATTTGATCCCATCCCTTTCCATTTGGGACATGATTTCTTTCCTCTTTTTGTTCTATATTTTCAAAAATATTTTTCATAGACTTCTTCCCTTATATTTGTAAACCTCCTAAGGTATTATCTGTTCCCAGAACAAAAATACTATTACTAATAATAATTTAATCTTTTATTCTCCTCCTAAGTTACTGCCTTCGTCTTTTCTTGTAGCTGTCAAACTTCACCAGTTTAAATACTTAATGCTTTGTTCTAAGTATTTTATTACATGCTTGTTAAGGTCACAAAGTTCACCTTTTGGTGGTGTGGTTTTCTACTAGGTGATTGCGTGTGAACAGCAATTGGATACCACTTATGATGCCAGATGTGACACTTGGTCCCTGGGTATAACGGCCATTGAGTTGGGTGATGGAGATCCTCCACTAGCTGACCTGCATCCCATGAGAGCACTCTTCAAAATACCAAGGTCAGATGACTAACATTGGGTCCAGTATCTGCAGCCTGTTTTTCTTCCTCCAGCCACTGAGTGTTCATCATGCTCTTCATGGAGATGTTCAGATACATTCCAACAAGTTGGGAGCAGAAGAGCCTGGAATATTATTCTGCTTCTTCTGAGACATTGTATTTGTTCAGTAGTTGCATTTCCCTGGTCTAAGTAAAAGAGCTTTCTCTTGATACGGTGTGTCTTTCTCTCTTTTGCTAGGATTTGATCTCAGAAAATAGCGGTTCCTCTCACTCTTTTTCAATTCCTCAATGAGTCAGTGAGGCATCAGAGTCCATAGCCTGTGCAAGTGTTTTGCTTTGCTTTACCTACCAATCTAGTAATATTTTACTACTTGCTAAGATTTCCCTTCGTTCAGAACTTTAAAATAATATTATTAAGAAAATTATATATAAAATTTATCCAGAAAATAATGATTTTAAACATGTTAATATTTTGAATAGGTTAATATAAAACAATAAATTTAGAAGAATAACTTCTTTTGGTGCCATGAAAGCACTTGACTATTTATGTACCCCCCACCCCTTCATGTGTGTTTCAACAGATTTTCCCCTACTATCCTATTAACTAATTTCTTTAAATACTATTTTCTATGAGTGGTGGTTAGTCCCTAGATGTTTCAGATAACTAATGTGAAAAGATTGCCTATAATTATTAAAGGTGTTATTTTTAAATATATTTTTAAGGATTTTGCCTTAATTATAATGCAGTGCACACTCAGAGCCTGTGATGACAGGGATCCGAAACATTAGAATATTTGGCATCTAACTAAATTATTATAAGACCAAAACGTTTGAATTCATTTTTGCCTTTGAATTTCTTGTCCTATCTATATGTTCCAAATTATAATACCTTGGCTATATATCATCCTTTACATACTGCTTATTTTGTAAGTGGACAAACAACATTACAGAAAATAATGAAAAACCTTCTGTATACTAAATCTAAGACATTTCATTAATTTTGAAGAAAGCAGGAAAAAAATCTGTAGTTTCTAACTCCTATTGTCATTCAGTATGTAAGGTGAAGTTGTGTACTGCCTTAGCTGCTTTAATTGTGGATTAAACCATCATATTTAGTCTGATGTTATTACTCTTGGTGATAATGCCACATGAAGGAAGGATGACACTGTTGATAGATATTGTACTTAGGTAACAGGCAATGTGCAAAGTAATTCTAGGAACTGCATCATCTTGGTTATTTCTTAATTATGTCTACCACCAGTGGACTTCCAAGAATACTGACTATGGTAATATGGAGAAAAAGAGGATCTGAAAAGCTACCCAGTTCTGAGTGTTCCGAAATAATCCACACTTTGTTATTCAAAGCAAGCCAATAAATCTCATAAAAGGACATTTTTAGGAGGACAAGAAACAAAACAACATTTCTGCAGAAAAGAATTACTTCTTTTAATGTGCAAATCAGCAATCTTCAAATTGTCCTCAGGATTGTGAAATGAGCTTAGTCGTGATCTGGAGTAGATGAGTAGCTGCACTTTTCTTTAATGAGCCTGTACAAACTGTACATTAATTTCATTATAAGCTATTTAAGGAGTAATGCAGAACTGAAGACAAAGTATTTCCATTTCGCTAATGAAAACAAAGAGCTGTTAGAATTAACATAAAGCAGCACTTCAGCAAATTCGACTATCATGGTTGATCAATGTTGCTTGATTGCAAAGTTAGATCAGCCTCATTTTCAAGTGATGTTCCTTTGTATTCAACGAATGTGCCAAAAAATATATTTGTTCAGTTTAAACTGAAAGGAATTAATAAAATTGTTAAAGCTGTATTTACAGCTTTATCACTAATAATATTTTTCAGTTCCTTAACACTTTGTAACATGTTTCCTGCTGTGTGTCCAGTAACAACAGAACAACTCATAAGGGCATTCTGCTGTGCCACTCCCTGGCACGCTTTCCTTCATATTCCAAACAGGCCACTTCTGTGTTCCCTGGATGTTCCTCAGAGACTTCATTGGGACTCATAGGAAAAAGAAACCTTTTCCCCTGCATCTATTGTTTCTGTTCTGTTAAGTATTGATGTTTCCCCCTAGAGCTAGGTAAAAGCAAGAAGACTCTTTAAAAGAAAAAAATTAGTAGTTGGAAAAATCAGGTCATATGTTAAGTGCTTTCAGAGAAACAAAGATTGTGTCATTTTTGTATAAAGAAAGGTAATGATTTATCTGTCTTAGAATTGGAAAAAGATGGAATCCTTGATTACAACTGGCAGAACCTGTGATTGCATTAGTCTATCTCATTTTGCACTGACTGACCAATACGCAGAATCCAACACTGATCCTTATTTTTCTAGGAATCCACCCCCAAAACTAAGGCAGCCTGAGCTATGGTCAGCAGAATTCAATGACTTCATAAGCAAGTGAGTAAAAAGAGTGTTTTAAAAAACCAAAGAAATTCCCTCCTGCTATAACTAAATCTCCTCCTATTTCTTCTTATCTGTTAAATGGCCCCAGAGATTTCTATTATTTTCTTCAAATGAAGCACCTATAGTGTCTTTTAAATGTTGGGCGAATTTATCATTGCTCAGATAATGGCCTTAGCGTCATGTTTATTCACTTATCAATAGCTATGCTTCTGTGGACCCTTTATAATCAATGGACATGTTCTTCTGTTCACCTGTGTTTTGCCTATGAGTGTCATTTCATATGAGATGGGTCTCAACATACTATTAGGTTTCGCTTCTTTATCCAACTTTATCGTCTGTGCCTTTTAATTGGGGCATTTAGCCTGTTTACATTCAATGTTAGTATTGGCATGTGTGGATTTGATCCTGTCATCATGTTGTTAGCTGGTTGTTATGCAGACTTGTTTGTGTGGCTGCTTATGGTGCCACTGGTCTATGTACCTAACTGTGTTTTTGTAGTGGCCAGTCATGGCCTTTGCTTTCCATATTTAGCACTCCCTTCAGGACCTGTTCTAAGGCAGGCCTGGTTGTAATGAATTCCCTTCACATTTGCTTGTCTGAAAAGGATCATATTTCTCCTTTGCTTATGGAACTATAGATGCTTCCACACAAATCCTCAATGGAACTTAGTGTCTAATGTATTTCTTGCAGTTTCCCCTCTGAGAAACATTTCCTGGTTTCTGCCAAGCAGTTAGTATTCTGTCCTGGTTGCTATTGGTTTGGTTTCTCTTCCTCTATTAACATTGCCAATTGTATTTAGCTTACCTGTTTTGACATCTTTCTCTTTAACTAGACAGTAAGCAACTCTAGGGCACTGAACGTGCCTTACTAGTCACTGTAACTCCAGAGTCTAGCAGAGTGCCTAGTACACATTAACGATTTGATAAAGTTTTACATGAATAAAATAATTTCATATGTGACTCTTCTGAATACATACATACAATTACTACAGATGTCAGAAATTAATGCATTCTGTTAAACTAGAGGAAAACTAAGAGCACTTGTTCTTGTTTTTTAGACATTGGCATTCTTATTCCTTAGCATATTTTAGCATTCCTGGGAAATATATTTTTGGTTAAGCTCAATGAAATAAATTGCCTAATTACTATAATACCGATTAGAAATGGCACTGCTCAAGCCAAGGCATGAGTTTCATCTTTTTATGCTTTTTTCTTGTTTTTTAATATCCCCAAATGACAGCCCAATTTTCTCATAATTGTAGACTCTGTGAATTGCAGGGTTAAAGGGGTCTTGGAAAGTTGTACAGCCCAAGTTTATATCCAGAGGTTAAATCCTTCTCAAACATGTGCACTCAGTGGCTGCCCAATCAATACTTAAATATCTCCAGTCAAAATAATATTTCCCAGTTCAGCTCATTCTACTTTGATAAGCCTCACTCTTGAAAAGTTCTTCCTTAGACTGACCTGAAAGCTGTTTCTCTCTTGATTCCACCAACCAATTCTGGGTCTTTTACCCCTTGTGACCACTGAAAACTACTTGAGTCCTTCTTTTAAATATTCAAAGTCAGCTGTCACAGCTGGTTAAACGTTCTACGTTTGTTCAAATGCTCCTCCTGTGCTGTTATTTCAGGTGCTCTCACTAGCCCTGTCCTTTCTCAAGAATATGCTCTGGTTGAACCTATCAAGAGGTACAACATGCATTAGTACATCTGCTGTATGACCTCAAAAAATACCTATTGACATGGAATTTCAACATCCTTAGCTGAGTGGCCTTCTCAATTGGGTTACCAGTTTTATCACATAGAAAGAAACAGATCAATTGAGAAGCCTTTAAAAGCATTTATGAAGGGAAACTGCATTGTTTGTTATATTTTTTAGATAAGCATTAAACTATAATGACTTCACTGTCGTTTATCTGCAGCTACTGACTTGTAAAGGAGACTTTGCAGTGGAGACATTTTAATTATCACTATGCAATAATCCTTGCTGGCAGAGGACAGAAGTGGTATTTAGTTGAAAGTTGGTATCGCTGCAGCTTAATCACTCACAGATGTGTGCACTTTCACAAACATTTCATCACATTGCAGTTTGCTATTTTTGAGAGATTAAAAATTGCAATTAATATATTTTAAGCTTGGGCTGAGCATTTGTGAGGAGCATCACTCTTGTGTGTTAGATTAATTTTTAGGAATATGAATAATAGTTTCAAAACTCTAACTTATCTAACAATTGCATGTTCTTTTTTGCCAGTGCAGGTGCTTGACTAAAGATTATGAAAAGCGTCCAACAGTGTCAGATCTTTTACAACATAAATTCATTACTCAAATTGAAGGCAAAGATGTGATGTTACAAAAACAATTAATGGAATTCATTGGCATCCATCAATGCATGGGAGGCACAGAAAAGGCCAGGTAATCAAATAATATCTTGATTCCAAAATCCAGAGATTATTGGAAGATTTTGAATAGTTCAATAATACATTAGTTTTTAAGCTGAATAAAATTTGGAGGTAATGGGGACTTACATGAAAAGTGAATGTCACCTGTTGAATTGCATCTCAATATTAGTAAAATTACCGGCAACACTTTTATTTTTTTTGAAACGGAGTCGCACTCTGTCGCTGAGGCTGGAGTACAGAGGCACGATCTCGGCTCACCGCAACCTCCACCTTCTGGGTTCAAGCGATTCTCCTGCCTCAGCCTCCCAAGTAGCTGGGACTACAGGCCCCTGCCACCACACCTGGCTAATTTTTTGTATTTTTAGTAGAAACGGGGTTTCACTGTGTTAGCCAGTATGGTCTCGATCTCCTGACCTTGTGATTCGCCCGCCTTGGCCTCCCAAAGTGCTGGCATTACAGGCGTGACAGGCAGCACTTTTTAAACAGGTTTTAAGAACAAAGAATGTAAACTTCAAAAGATCATTTTTGTGTTGGTATATGTTTTCTTGTATTTTCTGCTTTTCTAAAAAGTAAGATATCTTAGATTTGGGATTAAAAAAACATAAAACTTGAAAGACCTTTTGGCACTATTATTTGTTCATTTTCCCTGGTTAAATTATATTTAAGATCATTTTAAATATCTTTGTACATCCTATTGGGATTTTAAACAGTATATAAGTTTATTTCAGGAAATTTAAAAGTCACAGAAAAATATACAATGGAAAATTAATCAAGTATAACATTTTAATCTGTAACCTTTTAATATCTTCTTTTTGGGTATACTTTTTTTTTTTTTTTTGAGACAGGGTCTCACTTTGTCACCCAGGCTGGAGTGCAGTGGCACCATCTCTGATCACTGTAGCCTCAACCTCCAGGGTTCAAGTGATCCTTTCTTCAGACCCCCCAAGTAGCTGGGACTATAGGTATGCACCACCATGCCTGGCTAATTTTTGTATTTTTAGTATAGACGGGGTTCTGCCATGTTGCCCAGGCTGGTCTTGAATTCCTGAGCTCAAGTGATCCACCTGTCTCAGCTTCCCAAAAGGCTAAAATTACAGGCATGAGCCACTGTGCCCAGCCAGACATTTTTAAACATTTTTAAAACAAAATTGTAATAGTATTATATGTGTCCCAGAGACTGTCTACTTTCACTGAATAGTGAATATCCACATAATTAAACATTCTTCTAACACAAAATTTTAATGGCTAGATAACATTCCCTTGCCTGACAATTTAATGATTAATTTAAATAATTCCATACTTTTTGGCCGTTACTGTTTTTACTCTATCAAGTAACTGTGTAATGAACAGAGTTGTACATTAATCTCTTACTGTTTTCTTAAGATAAATTCCTATAGATGGTACTATTAAATCAAAAAATTATTAAAGTTAAATTTATAATTTCACTTTATTCTTGAGAATCATATTTGTTTCATCCCAGGAGCATATCACTATTTAAGGAGTTGGAAGAAGAGAACAGGACATTACTTATTTGAATTCCTGTTGTGAATGTACACATTTAGTTCCCATTTGTTTAATGCCTGCTATGTGCCAGATTTTATGTTAGGACTTTATTATGTTATCTCATGTGATTTTACAACAAATCTGAGGAAAATATTTTATGATAACCCATTTTCACAGCTGAAAAAAATTGAAGTTGGCAGAGGTTAATTAACTTGCACAAGGCTGCACAGGAAATAAATGACTTAGCAAGGATTCAGATTCTGATCTTAAAGCCCAAGCTTTAATTCACAGGAGTAAATGAACTAATGATTGTAGATGATCTTGGGAGATAATAATCCATGCCTGTTTGAGTTTACAGCTTTGCTGCAGAGACAGACCTGATATACCTTTAATGAGGAAGAATTAGGTGACAAAAAGAAAGAAGCAGATGTGTAGTTTGTAATGAGGAGATAATCATGCCCATCTTTTTATCTTTGTGTAAATGTAGTTTCATAATCTGCTGCAACCTCATTCTTCCCAAAATAGACAACAAATAATCAAAATAAACAGAAATTGAGGTGTATTCACATTGTGTAGGAGGTTCAATGTCAAGAACTGTGAAGGATCTGAGATATTGCCCTACTTGCAAGCTAACAATTTGACCTGCCACAGTTTCATGAATGCTAGTAGAAGACACAAGATTCATGGATGAGAGACAAAGGACTTTACTACTCATTGCCAAGCTGACAGCATGAGTTTATGTTCACATTGGTTCTCCTTGCCCGCTACAGTCCTAGGGGAAATGTGGAATAGATGGATGTTGTGTCCACACTTGGCTTGCCTCATAACTGGGAAACCCTGAACCTGGGAAACTACAATCTTTTAAAGGGGCTGCTTGCATGCTTGCCCAAATTTTGCCTTGGAGGAAGCATTACTTTACCATCCTGGACACCAAATAAAACTTCCATCTGTCCTAGAGGGAGACAGTATTTTTAATTTCTAAGGCTGTTTGCTATACAAACATTATTGAAAATATAGTCTGGAACAAAAGCTAATATAAGACAGGCAGAAATTTGAGAGACCCATGAGTAATTGTCTCCCAGTGTTCAAGCATCATAAGAATGGCTGCACTACACAGCATTTAGATTGTCATTAGATTGTCATGCTTGTGCTGTAAGTTTCAGTGATTATTGGGCACAGTGTTATGCCCAACACTTTCTGATTCTGAGACACAAGATGTAGTCTTGTTTATCCTGTTAAAAATTGAGAATATGCTTTCAGTATGAGAATTCATGATATACTCAGTTATGGAAATTTTTCAGTTGTTATTTTAAGTATTGATCCTCTCTCATTCTTTTCACTTTTTATTCCTGAGACATAAATGTTGGAACTTCCTGTTTTACCTCATCTGTCTTGCAATTTCTCTGTCATGTTTGTCACTCATTTATCAATCTCTGCTACAGTCTGAATGAATTCTTCAAAATTGTTTTCCAGTTCACTAATTTTCTCATAGAACTGGGCCTAGTCTAGATATCTTGTATACCAATATTTTTTTCATGCTGATATCTATTATACATCAACATCTATATTTTTCATTTCTATAATTTCTTACTTGGTGAGTGGTTTTTTTGTTAACCACTCTTTTCATATCTGACTTTTCATATCTGGCTATTCATTTTTTCTTTTGGGGGAAAGTAATTCCATTTTTCTTCTCTTTGATCTTAAACATACTTTTTAACAGTAACTCTCAGATTTGCATTTCAACACAGGTGAATTGTCCTGATTATTGAGTTCTTTTGTTTATTTAATATTTGGTTTCCTTAGTCTAGGGTTCAGAACTTTCGTTTGCTTTCTCGTCTTGAGTGGGAGGTTTTCTATTTTGATTTTTCTTTCCTTCTGCATTCTGTCTATCTGGAGGGTTTTGCCTTTGCCATTACTGGTTTCAAGATTCCCCAGGGCCCATCGTGATTTGAAGGAAACTGCAGATCTAGTTACGGAGCCAGTGAGAAGTAGATCTTCTGTCTCTCCATCCTGCCATCTCAAGCACCTGGCTCCGTATAAAAGGAAGAAGCGGCAGAGATTTTTCAGTCTTTTTCCCAGGCAAAGAACACCACCCTCAGCCCCATTCTTCCTCCCACCACATCTCGGTCAAGACCTTCATTGTGAATGTGTGTTTTAGTTCCTTTACTCTTCAGGCCTCTTTTTCCCGTTTTTGGTGCCTGACTTCGAATCAGCCTATAGTTTCTGCCCTCTTACCTGGTGTTCTTGTTTGCTCTGTTAGGTCCACTCTAATGCTCATCTTGTTTTAGAAAATATCTTTGTCTTTTTAATTTTATTTTTTAACATGTAAGAAATATTTTATTTTTTACAAACATATGTCTGGAAGAGGTGGGAGTTGAACTTGAATTTTTACCCACAACACTCTTTTGACCATGGATCTTAGTTCAAAGGAGGAGGAAAGATTTTCCTGCCCTCAGCATGCATATTCACACTAGTCCCAAAGTGTCAGACTTACTCAGGCAAAAGAAAAGAGGCTTTGTTATGCCGCTGGTAACACATTAAACAAAAGCTGTCTTCTTGAAGATCATGAAAAATAACTTGATTTGTCACAGTTTCTGATGTTGGTAAAATGGATCAAAAAATCTGATTGTATTAAATCTACATAGCTAACTCAAAGCTGACATTTTTCTTTTTGTACATGATATTATCCTTTAGAATTGAATTGAGGTATGTGCTTGGCAGGATAATTTTTTTTAAATTAAAGATTCAGCTTTAAAGAAGACGGTCCTAATATAAATTGAATACAAACTGAATACTTTATAAACTTCCTTGTTGGGAGGAAGTGGAGTATTGGGAGATACTGTGGAATGGATATGAGAACTTTCTATTTTCAGTCAAGACCTGAATATAAAACACATCACTTTTCTAACTTATTCGACTATTCTGAAGAATTAAGACCATGTCGTAATACACTCCTCGAAAAACAGGAAAGCATTTTTCACATGAGTTAAAATTGACAATGTTAGAAGGCAGACTAAATTGGTAGAAACTCTAGTTATAAAATTATTTAAAATAAAATTTTTCTTATGAATCCAGTATTTTTAAACTGTTGACTATCTGATTTAATAGGAATAGATAAAAGTCATTTGTAACTGAAATGTGCTATTCAGAATTCTTGACGAAAACAATAAAAGCCCACTTAAAAAGTAAAGCAGTTTAGTGGACAGTGTTGGATGGGTCAGAGAATGGAGAGGATGGGAGAGAGCCAGGTTTAGTCATGAAAGCGGGGGGCTTCAACTGTCCTTCCTCAAGAATCATCAGCTAAACAGCTGCCACTGAAAACCACCCACCTGCCTCTAACATTGCCTGCCATGACACTAGTTTCTTGAATGCCACATCCCACTCAAAATATTTGTAAACTGACTTTGAGCTTTATGTTGCTTCTTTGAGGTTCTAAGTTCCATACTGGACCATCTGATTGCCCACACGTAGGTTACAGGTCTACACAGGTGGTGAGAGACACTTGGTCTCAGCTCACTTCCAGTTTCTATGTGAGAGGCAGAGTCCTGCCTGCTAACCATTTTGAAATTTCTTCCCCACAGCAGACGGGTATTTTTGAGCTGCTGAAGCAACAGATGGATAGCCATTATATGGAATATTTTTTATTCTATTTCATTCTATTTTAGAGACAGGGTCTCACTGTTGCTCAGGCTGGCCTCAAAATTCTGGGCTCAAGTGATCCTCCTGCATCAGCCTCCTGAGTAGCTGAGCTTACAGGCACAAACCACCACATCTACCTCCTGTACGGAATATTTAACACTTCCTACAATTCCTTCTTTTATATGTCTTGAATGTTTGCCTAAAAGTACTATTTAAACTATAATTATCACTCCTCGTAAAGAAAATCTCTAACCCAGCATCTACTTAAATGATAACAAATTCCAAATTAAAACTTCCTTTTTTTGAAAGTCATATTATTAACATGTTATCATCTTAAATTTTCTTTGTGTTGTATATACAATGCAAAATAACTTTAATATTTTACTTGATACTCTCAACATGCTAGTGGCAATTACCTTTGACATTTATAGATTGTTATATTTTGCATATGATTTTGTTGAAATAAAAAGGATTTAGTAACTCCTTTTTCTTACTAATGTTGGTTTCTTTTTTTTTTTTTTTTTTTTTTTTTTTTTGTGGGGGTCTCGCCCTTTCGCCCCGGCTGGGGGGGTGTGGCCGGATCTCAGCTCACTGCAAGCTCCGCCTCCCGGGTTTGCGGCATTCTCCTGCCTCAGCCTCCCTATAGCTGGGGCTACAGGCGCCCGCCACCTCGCCCGGCTATTTTTTTGTATTTTTTAGTAGAGACGGGGTTTCACTGTGTTAGCCAGGATGGTCTCGATCTCCTGACCTCGTGATCCGCCCGTCTCGGCCTCCCAAAGTGCTGGGATTACAGGCTTGAGCCACCGCGCCCGGCCATTAATGTTGGTTTCTTAGACCAAAAATACTGGCTGTGTTTGTGGTGCTGTTGTAACTAGTCCACTTGTCCTGGCATCTATGGTTTTCAGGCCAGAATATAAGGCGTATTTGAGACATATGTGGAAGGATTAACAAAGGAAATCAAACTAAAAATTGACTATCAAATCAATGTTAAAAGTACCTGCTGGGTACAGTGCCTCACACCTGTAATCCCAGCACTTTGGGAGGCCAAGGCGGGTGGATCACGAGGTCAGGAGTTCGAGACCAGCATGGCCAACATAGTGAAACCCCCTCTCTACTAAAAATACAAAAAATTAGTCAGGCGTGGTGGTGGGCGCCTGTAATCCCAGCTACTTGGGAGGCTGAGGCAAGAGAATCACTTGAACCAGGGAGGCGGAGGTTGCAGCGAGCCCAGATCATGCTATTGCACTCCAGCCCAGGCGACAGTGGGAGACTCTGTCTCAAAAATAAACAAACAAACAAAAAAAAAACCCAGCCCAAGCTGTCAATTCCTTATTAGGTGTGGGACTTTATGTAATGTAAATTTGCTCAAATAGGATTTTGATTTTACAAAACAGAACAATGAAGAGAGAAAACAAATCAATAGGAAGTAATAATAGGGTCCTTCCATGTGGCACAATGCGTGACTCCATTTTATGTTCTATTTTCTGGGCAAGATAATTTTTCTTTAATGGCTGTGACTATGTCATGGTGAGAATTATTCACCCTTTGGAACATGTATGCTTTTCCTTAACACATGAGACTTTAAGAATGCTATCCCCATTGCTTTACTAACAATTATATTTTCAATTCCCATCTCCATGTGACTGAAAGATACTTCAAACTCAACGTGTCCAAAATTAAACTTGTGATATTCCATCTAAAATGTGTTATTTGTTCCCTTTCTTATTTTATTTTATTTGTTTTTTTTTGAGACAGGGTCTTACTCTATCACTCAGGCTAGAATGCAGTGGCATGATCTCAGCTCACTGCAACCTCCACCTCCCAGGTTCAAGCGATTCTCCTGCCTCAGCTTCCCAAATAGCTGAGATTACAGGTGCCAACCACTGTGACGGGCTAATTTTTGTATTTTTTTTTTTTCAGTAGAGATGGGGTTTCACCATCTTTGCCAGGCTGGTCTCAAACTCCTGACCTTGTGGTCCACCCGCCTCGGCCTCCCAAAGTGCTGGGATTACAGGCGTGAGCCACTGCAACCGGCTGTTCCCTTTTTTATTAATGACACCACCACTTATCTCATTATGCCAACCAGAAATCTAGGGATTATCTTAGCCTATTCCTCTCTCCTACTTTTCATTTTTAGTCCAAACCAGGACTAAATTTATTACGATCTCACTCAACATCAATTGTGCTATAATCTTTGCTACCCTAGAAATCATGGATTGAGATGACTTCCATGTTGTCTCAACATTTGTTGAGGCCATTGTATAAAGGTCTGGATAAAGGTTCTCCACAGGGGTCTGACAGCTGAATCCTTTATAGAGCCTGTACTCTGGGGCTAACTTTTTAGTAAACAGGATAAGACAAGCACATAAATAACCATTATACAAAATTTCAATCCCATTTTCACTAGCAGGGGCAGGACGGCTTATCCAGGAGGTGGCCTTTGAATCAGCACCACGAGGGATAAACTGGACTAAATCATGTGAAGATAGAGTTACCACAAGATGAACATTATAGCTGGAAAAACAGCCTGAGCAAAATCATGAAATCAAGGATAAGCTGACAGAAAGGCAAGCATTTAATCAAGCTGTAAGGGGAAAACCCAGAGATAGGATTGGAGAGGTATACTGAGACCAGATCCCTGAGAGTACTGAAAGTCAGACTGAGAGGTTTGACCTGTGTCCATGACAGCCCAAAGTGGGGAGTACCCCATTGCTAGCTCTTAAGCCACCTGTGCCCTACTGTGCACCAGCCTTTTGTTGGTTCTAAAAGGTAAATTATGGATATACCAAGACAGACTACAGCAATAATTATGGATTCATTTTGCTTGTTCCCAGTATGACCATATTCTCATACGTTTCTTCCTAACTTTAAAATTTTTATGTTTTTGAAGGTAGGGGGAGTTGGTCCCAACTGTGTTTAATTATCGTCTATCTCTAAATGTGCTTAATTGGGTCTTATCCTTCTGCCATCTTCTATTGCACAAGAGTAGGTGCCCAGCCGTTATTACAGACACTTGAATCCCAACCCCTGCCTTGGACTGCCAGGACGGCAACTCCACTGTCTACAGCAGCCCACTCAGGCTAGGGACCCAGACAGGAGTATTTCTCTTCACTTAGTTCAGTGTAAGTTGATTCTAATGGCTCCGTAGATGAAGGACTGTAAGTGTCTCAAATTAAAATTAGAAACAGGAGAGCACCATTCTGGAAAACAAGATAACCTAGAGTTTGCTTTTATTCAGATAGGAATCGATCATGAATCAAGAAACTGGATAATGATAGCTCCATCATTAAAATACATGGCCATTTGCTATGACCAGATCTAGTTGCTAGTCTAGAAAAAAATAGAAAAGGAGCTACAGATCACATAAAGATAATTCTATTAATAATATTAACAAAGGCTGATGTTGACTCTTGAGTGTTGAAAGGATGATGAATTTGCTTCAAAATTATAGTATATATTTAATAAGCTGTAATAGGCAAGACGGGCTAGTGTCTGGATATTTATATATTTAACATATTGATATATATTTAATATTGGTATATATTTAATATATGTGGACATTTGTTTCTATGTTTTTGTGTTTATTTTTAAATGGATTGTGTGTGTGTGTGCACACACATCATTTGTGCTTATATTCTAAGTAAGATTTTATTTTAGAAGATTCCCATCTTATCTTGGCTAAAATAAAAGGTGAAGGAATTGTCCCTGTCAGTGCTAGAAGGAAAAGTCTCATAAAGGAATATACTGGTAGCTGTGTCCATCCAAGATGGACAACTCAGGAAGAAACAGATAATGCTGGGGAATATAGCAAGGATCCCTCTAGGACTAGGAAATTTGGAAAATATACAATAACCTACCCTTTCCTGTCTTAAATATTTCCTTATGTCAGTCTTCAGTACCTCCTCTTCCAGAAAAGCTCCCAGAATAGAAACTAAGTGGCTTTTTAATGTGGTCTCCAGGAATTCTAAAAGGAATAGGAAATTGAATAATTATTGCCTGGAGAAGGCCATTGTAAGTATCTCTGTTCCTGAGTAGCATTAAATAAAGGAATTCAAGTAAATAAGAAGAAGCAGTTGCTGATACTACAAAAGAACTGTAAATAATTCTAAGAATAAGTTACATTGTTGCTTCTAAATGAAACAGCGTAAAGAACCATGGTGCGATCTGCCCACTTGTGCTAAACACCTTGTTCAGTTCCTGTCTTTATCATGCCACTTACCCCCTGCCAAATAATTACACAATCATAGATTATTATTGCTGGAAAGGAGCTTTGAATGTGGATCCTTACTTTAGAGATCAGGAAATTAAATCTCAGAGAAATTGAATCCTGCCTTCTGAAACAATAGCCAGTTAATGACCAGCACAAAGTTGTAACTCAAGTATAATGATTTTCAGACTAGCTCTTTTACTAGTTTCTCTTTTCCTCAGTAGTGTTAGAAGTTGGCGGTCACAAAACTGATGGACAGATTTTGTTTGAGCTACTTTGTATGGTTTACTCACAATGGGCATTTACACTTAAATTTTATTTTATTTCTTTGGTATACTGCAATTAGAGTTTGCATTACTAAGTAGAATATTCAATGGTCAAGGAATCTTTGTTCATGTTTTCCCTGAGACTTTTTTTTTTTTTTTTTTTTTTGAGATGGAGTCTCACTCTGTCACCCAGGCTGGAGTGCAGTGGCGCCATCTTGGCTCACTGCAAGTTCTGCCTCCCGGGTTCACGCCATTCTCCTGCCTCAGCCTCCCGAGTAGCTGGGACTACAGGCGCCCGCCACCATGCCCGGCTAATTTTTTTGTATTTTTTTTAGTAGGAATAGGGTTTCACCGTGTTAGCCAGAATGGTCTCGATCTCCTGACCTCGTGATCTGCCCACCTCAGCCTCCCAAAGTGCTAGGATTACAGGCGTGAGCCACTGCTCCCGGCCCCCTGAGACTATTTTTTAATTAAATTAAGGATACAGAGTGTGGAAACAACTAAGTTTAAAATGGGTATCTAACTTATCCTTGAAATGTTTGGGAAATAATAACTTAGGAACTAGGTTTAATGACACATCGATATGGGTGTTGACAATCATCAACATAGTGATATTTTCATTTCTTTTGGAAAGAGTCCCTCATACCTATGATGAGTTTAGGGGTTTGCCTATGTTATTAGTAGTCAAGTTCTCAGCAGGGGCCAACAAAACTCTGCATTCAGTGAAAAAAAGGCCTGGACCATTTTCTCTAGTAATTAATAGTATGAGTTGTACTGCACTCTGAGACTTTTTAGCCTATTTTGTGTGCTCTCCGTGATCTACTTTTCAGTTTTTAGTTTCATTTAGGCTTAAAATGGCAAGTCGTCAGTGGCTCCCATCATGAGTCACTGATGACAGTAAGTGTTCCTATAAGGACCAACTTGCTCATCTCTCCCTGTGGATCCACCGACATTGTAGTCCCTGGGGCCACTTGCTGGTTGCTGAACCTGCTATATATCTTCATTCCTCTCCATTTTGGCTCATGGAGTGTTCTCTCCTTGACATCTCACCCACCTTCATTCTCTTCTTGGGAATATACTTAAAACCAGTCTCCAACTGTTGGCACCTTTGAGAAACCTTTCCCAGAAGTTCCGAGTACATGTTCACACTTTCTTTCCTCTGTGGTCATACGTCACTTTGTTCTTACTTCAGTTAGACACACCTGGGATAGAGTCCCAATCCTGCTGTCTATTAGTCTTGCCATGAACTAATTTTGTGACTCTGTACAAGTTACTGAACCTCTGAGACACAGTTATACCCTATTTATAAAATGAGGACACCAATAACACCTACCTGGTAAAAGTGAGAGAATAAATGAAATAAAATAAACACCATGAAGCACCTGTACAACATTAGCAGTCACCAGCATTTTCGGATAGTTACATGCATCTGTATTTTACAAATCTTAATCATCTATGTCTCCAGTGCTGAGTCTAGTAATTTGCATGTAGTAAGTGCTCAATAAATATACATTGTTTGGAATTGAAGAGTTTGGGTTGAGATCTGAAATAGAATGCCTTGATTTGGCTTTATATGTTCAATAGACACAATTAATAGTGCGTTTAGCTATTTATTACTTACTGTGAGAAAAAAATTGGAGAACCAATTAACATGGATTTTTTGAGATAAACGTTTTGAAATTTCGTTCTAAATTTTTTAAATAGATACTTCCAAATCTATTTTTATATATGGTGAGAGATAGAGATCTAGTATCATTCCTTTGCATATGTATACCCAGTTTTCCCAACACCATTTATTGAAGAGATTGTCTTTTCCCTGCTGTATGGTCTTGGCACCTGTATTAGTCCATTCTCACACTGTTCTAAAGAATACCTGAGCCTGGTAATTTATGAAGTGAAGAGGTTTAATTGATTCACTGTTCCTCAGGCTGTACAGGAAGCATGATTGGGGAGACCTCAGGAAACTTACAATCATGGTGGAAGGGTGAAAGAGAAGCAAGCACATCTTCACATGGTGTCAGGAGTGAGAGAGTCAAGGGGGAAATTCTATACACTTTGAAGCAACCAGATCTCATGAGAACAGCAAGGAGGAAGTCCACCCTCATGATTCAGTCACCTCCCACAGGGTCCCTTCCCCCAACATTAGGAATTATAATTCAACATGAGATTTGGGTGGGGACACAGAGCCTTATCAGCACCTTTGTGAAAAAAGAGCCCACTGTGGGTGTATGGACTTATCTCGGGGTTCTCTATTCTGTCCCATTGGTCCATGTGTCCGTTTTTATGCTAGTGCCCTGTTATTTGGGTTACTATGCCTCTGTATAATTTGAAGTCAAGTAATGTGATTCCTCCAGTTTTGTTCTTTTTTGCTTATGATGGCTTTGGCTATTCTGGGTCTTTTGGGGCTCCATATAAATTTTAGCATTGTTTTTTCTATTTCTGAAGAATGTCATTGGTATTTTGGTAGGGATTGCAATTAAATCTGTAGATTGCTTTGGGTAGTATGGGCATTTTAACAATAGTGATTCTTCCAATCCATAAACATGGAATAGCCTTCCATTTTTTTGGTGTCCCCTTCAATTTCTTGCATCAATTATATAGTTTTCATTGTAGAGATTTATCACTTCTTTGGTTAATTCCTAGGCATTTTATTTTATTTGTAGCTATTGTAAATGGTGTTACTTTCTTGATTTCTTTTTCAGATTGTTTGCTATTGGCATATAGAAATGCTACTGATTTTTGTACGTTGATTTTGCACTCTTTACTGATTTGTTTATCAGTTCTAATAGTTTTCTTGTGGAGTTGTTTAGGTTTTTTCAAGTATACCATCATATCCTCTGCAAACAAGGATAATATGACTTCTTCCTTGTCAATGTGGATTCCCTTTATTTCTTTCTCTGGTCTGATGGCCCTACCTAAGACTTTCAGTACTATGTTGAATAACAGTAGGCATCTTTTTCATATTCCTGATCTTAGGGAAAAGGCTTTACATTTTTCCCCATTCCGTATGATACTAGTCATGGATCTGTCATATGTTCCCTTTTATTTTGTTAAGGTATGTTTCTTCAAAACTCAGTTTTTGTCATTTCAATTGATGCTTAATTTTTCACATGGGTTTTGTCCTTCATTCTGTTAATATAATGTATCACATTGATTGATTTGCATATGTTGAACCATCCCTGGGATAAATCCCACTTGCTCATAATGAATGAGTTTTTGTTTGTTTGTTTATTTGTTTTGAGATGGATTTTCACTCTTGTTGCCCAGGCTAGAGTGCAATGGCATGATCTCGGCTCACCGCAACCTCCGCCTCCTGGGTTCAAGTGATTCTCCTGCCTCAGCCTCCCGAGTAGCTGGGATTACAGGCAGACGCCACCATGCCTGGCTAATTTTTGTTGTTGTTGTTGTATTTTTAGTAGAGACGGGATTTCTCCATGTTGGTCAGGCTGGTGTCGAATTCCCAACCTCAGGTCATCCGCCTGCCTCAGCCTCCCAAAGTGCTGGGATTACAAAATGTGTAGTTGAATTTGGTTTGGTAGTATTTTGTTGAGAATTTTTGCATCAAGATTCATTTGTGATATTGCCCTATAGGGCTTTCTTTCTCCTCTACTTTTCAGAATAGTTTGAGGAGGATTGGCATTAGTTCTTTAAATGTTTGGTAGGTGTCAGCAGTGAAGCCATTGTGTCCCAGGCTTTTTTTGCTGAGAGACTTTTTATTATGGCTTTGATCTCATTATTTCATATTGGTCTGTTCAGGTTTTAGATTTCTTTATGGTTCAATCTTGGTAGATTGTATGTGTCTAGGAATTTGTTTATTTATTCTAGATTTTTTAATTTATTGACATACACTTGCTCCTATTAGCTACCAAAGAAAGATCCTTTGAATTTCTGTGGTATCAGTTGTAATGTATCCTTTTTCAATTCTGATTTTACTTAATTGGGTCTTCTCTCATTTTTCTTAGTCTGGCTAAAGGTTTGTCAATTTTCTTTATCTTTAAAAAATCAATCTTTTGTTTAATTGATCTTTTGCATTGCTTTCTTCATTTCAAATTTGTTTATTTCTGCTCTGATCTTTATTATTTCTTTTCTTTTACTAATCTTGAGTTTAGATTGCTCTTGCTTTTTTAGCTCTTGCCTACATCATTAGGTTGTTTATTTGAAGTTTTTTTTTTTATGTAAGCACTGATAGCTATACATTTCCCTCCTATTACTGCTGTCACTGTATTCCATAGGTTTTAGTATGTTGTGCTTTCATTATAATTTTTATTTCAAGAAATGTTTCAATTTCCTTCTTAATGTCTTCATTGACCCATTAGTTGTTTAGTAACATGTTGTTTAACCCTGTTCCTGTTTTTTTTAAGTGCACCTTGCTGCCATTGCTCATTTAATTTTACATAAACATACTTTTTGAGACTGCAGCAAATCTGACTGATTTTCAATGTGAAAATAAAATATAAGAACTCTTCTTGGAGTTATTTCAAAACAGAACTAATGTTAGAGTAGTCTGAATCATCAGAATTGTCTATTTTGGAAAAATCAGATTCATCAAATGAATCTTCAGCCAACAATTGTTCAAGAACGATGTTAACATCACTTGGAGGGATGCTACGCTTTCTAGGATTTGACATTTTCAGCAATTGAGAATTGTTATATTTTGTAAATGAAAATACCACTACCAAAACCAGAATGCTATAAATAGAATGTTATCTTTTGTTTCCAAAGTCAATATACAAGAGAGATGCAAAAATAATAATAAAGGCAAAATACTTCACAGCAAAGTTATCTTAGGGTAAACACTGCAGCTACAAGCACCACCAGCAAGTATTGATGGGGTAAATGGAAAAAGAGTTAATTTCTATGTGTTTGTATAGTTTCCAAAAATGCTCTTGTTATTGATTTCTAGTTTTGTTTCATTGTGGTCAGAGAAGATGCTTGATATTATTTCCATTAAAAAAATTGTAAGATGTGTTTTGTCACCTAACATATCATGTATCTTTGAGAATTACCCATGTGCTGAGAACAAAAATGTTTATTCTGTAGCCACTGGATGAATGTTCTGTAAATATTTATTAGGTCTATCTCATCTATAATGCAGATTAAGCCTGATGTTTCTTTGATGATTTTCTTTCTGGAAGATCTATTCAATGCTGAAGGTGAAGTATTTAAGTCTCCAGCTGTTATTTTATTGGGGTCTATGTCTCTCTATTTAGCTCTAATATTTGCTTTATATATCTGGGTGCTCCAGTGTCGGGTGCATATATTTACAATTGTTATATCCTCTTGCTGAATTGACCCCTTTATATTACATAGTGACCTTTTTTTGTTTCTTCTTATAGTTTTTGTCTTGAAATCTATTTTGTCTGGTGTAAGTATAGTGACTCCTGCTTTTTTTGGTTCCCATTGGCACAGAACACCTCTTTCCATTCCTTTATTTTCAGTCTATGTGTGTCTTTTTTTTCATTTGGGTGGTGGTGGTGGTTGTTGTTTTTATCCATTCAGCCACTCTATGTCTTTTGATTGGAGAGTTTAGTCCACTTAACTTCAATATTATTATTGATAAGTAAGGAATTACTCCCGCCATTTTATTTGTTTTCTAGTTGTTTTGTGGTATTCTCCTCCTTCTTTTCTTCCTTGTTCTCTTCCTTTTAGTGAAGGTAATTTTCTCTGGTGGTATGATTTAATTTCTTGCTTATTTTTTGTATAACTGCTATATGTTTTCTGATTTGAGGTCACCACGAGGCTTGCACATACTATCTTATAACCCATTGTTGTAAGCTGGTAACAACTTAACAATGTTTGCATAAACAAGCAAAATGAAAACTAATAAAACTCTACACCTTAACTTCATTCTTCTGCTTTTTAACTTTTTGTTGTTTCTATCTGTGTCTTATTGTATGGTCTATGTCTTGACACGTGATTGTAGTCATTGTTTTTGATTGGTTCATCTTTTAGTCTTCCTGCTTAGCAGTGATTTACCATAGTTACAGTATTATAATATTCTGTGTTTTTCCTTGTACTTACTGTTACTAGTAAATTTTGCACCTTAAAATGATTTCTTATTGCTCATTAAAATGCTTTTCTTCCTAATGGAAGTATTCCCATTAGCATTTCTTGTAGGACAGGTTTATTATTGATAAAATCCCTAACTTTTGCTTGTGTGGGAAAATCTTTATTTCTCCTTCATGTTTGAAGGATATTTTTGCCATATATACTATTCTAGAGTAGTACTTTAAGTATGTCATGTCACTCTCTCCTGGCCTGTAAGGTTTCCACTAAAATTTCAGGTGCCCAATGTATTGGAGCTCCCTTGTATATAATTTACTTCTTTTGTCTCACTACTTTTAGGATCCTTTCTTTATCATTAACCTTTGGGAGTTTGATTATTAAATACCTTGAGGTGGTGTTCTTTGGATTAAATCTGCTTGGTGTTCTATAACCTTCTTCTTCTTGGACACTGATATCTTTTTCTAGGTTGAAAAATTATTATCCCTTTCAATAAACTTTCTACCCCTCTTTCTCTACTTCTTCTTTTTAGCCAGTAAGTTTTACATTTTTCCTTTTTGAGGGCATTTTCTAGATCCTGTAGTTGTGCTTTATTGTTTTTTATTATTTTTTCTTTTGTCTCTTCTGATTGCATTTTCAAATAGCCTGTCCTAAAACTCACTAATGCTTTCTTCTGCTTAGTCAAATCTGCTGTTAAATCTGATGCATTCTGTAATGTCAGTTGCATTTTTCAACCCCAGAATTTCTGTTTGATTATGTTTAATTATTTCAATCTCTTAGTTAAATTTATCTGATAGAATTCTGAATTTCTTCTCTGTGTTATCTTGAATTTCTTTTAGTTTCCTTGAAACAACTATTTTGAATTCTTTGTCTAAAAAGTCACATACGTTTATTTCTCCAGTATTGGTCCCTGGTGACTTATTTCATTAATTTGGTGAGGTCATGTTTCCCTGGATAGTTTTGATGCTTGTGGACATTCATCTATGTCTGGACATTGAAGAGTTAGCTGTTTCTGATAGTGTTTGCAGTCTGGACTTGTTTGTGCCTGTCTTTCTTGGGAAGGCTTTCCAGGTATTTGAAAGGACTTGGTTCTTGTGATCTAAGCCATATGTGTATTAGGGGACGCCGTCAGCCCAGTGATTCTGTGCTTCTTACAGACTCATAGAAGTACTTGGATAAGATCTTGAAGAATTTCCTGAATTGCCAAGCAGAGACTTTTGTTCTCTTCCTATACTTTCTGCCAAACAAAGAGTCTCTCTCTCTCTTTCTGTTCTGAGCTGGATCTGGGGATGGGATGACACAAGCACCCTGGTGGCTGCTGGGACTGCACTGAGTCAGACCTGAAGGCAGCATAGCGCTGTGTCTTGCCCCATGCCCACTGTAACCACTACCTGGCTACTGCCTATGTTCGCTCAAGGCTCTGAAGTTCTACAATCAGCAGGTGGCAAAGTCAGCAAGGATTATGTCCTTACTTCAGGACAGTGAGTTCCCTTGGGCCCTGGGTAGGTCCAGGGATGTCATCAAGTATCTAGGGACTGGAGTCAAGAACCTTAGAAACTTACCTGATGCTCTGTTGTACTGTGGGTGAGCTGGCCTTCAAGCCATGAGACACAGTCTTTCCCACTCTTACCTCCCCTTTCCACAGGCAGAGGAGCCTCACCCCATGGTCATCACCACCACAGGCCCTTAGGGAGTACTGCCACGCTACCAGCAATGTTCACTTACAGCACAAGTGCTCTTCATTCAGCCCATGGTGAATACTGCCTGGCCTGTGACTCACCCTTCAGGGCAGGGGGCTCCTTTCTAGCCCAGGGCAGGTTCATAAATACTGTCCCAGACCCAAGACCTGGAATGAGGACCCCACTTAATGCTGTACGCCCTTGTGGCGAAGCTGGTAGCTAAGATGCAAGACACAGTCCCCTTTACTTTTCCCTCTGCTTTTCTCAAGAAGAAGGAGTCTTCTGCCCACAGCCATCACAGCTGGGAATATGCTGATTCTCACTTGAAGCCAGCAAGTCTGAGTCTCACCCAGGGCTCATGGTGTACCATCTGGGTGTCACTGCTGGTCATTCAGGTGATGGGTCCTGCCAGGACTTGGTTCTTCCCTTTAAGTCAGCAGCATCTCTTCTGGCCGAGGTTGAGTCTAGACATGTCATCTGGGAACTAGGGCCTTGAAAGGGGGCCTCATGACTCTGATTGCTGCCCTATCCTATTATGGCTGAGCTGGTATTCAAGATGCAAAACAAAGTCCTCTTTACTCTTTCCTCTCCTCTTCTCAGGTTGCAAAAAAAGGTTCTGATTTGGAGCTGTGAGCTGTGCAGCCTGTCATTGGAGAAGGGGTGGAGCAAACACTCCCTTAGCCCACTGACTCTGAGCCCAGTTCAGCAGTAGGACTTACCTATGAGTTGCAGTCTTTGTGGCCTAGGCTGCCTTTCAGGTTTATTTAGCACCCCAGAGCACTTTAGCCCATGCTGGCAAGGCTTGCCAAATCTCAGATTCTGACCACTGGGATGGGCGATTTCCCCTGGCTAGGGCTGGTTTAAATACTCCTTCTTTGGGCAAGTGGCAGCTGAGTTCAGCCTGGTTTTGCTTTCTGCGGTGATAAGATGGGTTGGCCTGGCAGGACTCGTTTTGCCAAGGATAACATGCTCTTTATATGTAACTAATACTAGGGAGAAGACCACTAATTTGACCCAGTAGCAAAGCCTTAGTGATTGGAGGGAGTCAGAGCTCTGAATATACACATTGGCTCTTAACAAAAGCCATCTCATGCCTAGCCCAACCAATGGGGTACATATCTGTGTCCTAAGGAAGGGTGGGGCTACAAGTAAAAACTGAAAGAACTGAAAGAGCTGTTTCACTCAACCTGTAAAAGAGGGGTACAAGCAGCTGTGCTTTTCCATGTCAATTAGCACATAACACATAACATATAACACATAACAAATAGATCCATCTATTTGACATCTGAAAGGACTCCTGCGTGAATGGAGCTGCAGAAGGGCATGGCATGCCTGGTGTGCAGGCTGTCCAGCACAGCAGCAGTGTATTCATCCAGAGTATCAGCAGCAGAGGAGCAAAATCCCTGGCAGAGCAACTGGAGACACTGCTTTTCTGGCTGAGCAATGCTGAGCCTGGCCAGCAAGGACTCCATATGCTCAGGAGCAGCAAGAACGCCCAGAGCGACTAACAGGGTGCCAGCCACCATCTGCCCAGCAAAGTGGGAAAGAGACCAGTGTCCATCTAAGTGAGGGCTGAGTACCAGTGGTGTCTGGCTAAAGCAGACTTGTCCCTAAGCACTTGTGAGACATACTTATGGGGATTTTGTAAAGTGACAGAAGTCCCACATTAGCATGTGATAACTATCAGCCTGCATTTTTATATAGATGTTGTTGCCTGTCCATGAATGTAAAATTTGATTACTAGTGTTATGACACTTATTGTACCCCTAAGTTGTATGGGTGGCATTAGATAGATAGATAGATAGATAGATAGATAGATAGATAGATAGATAATGTTCATTATGTATATATGAAAATATGCACACATAACACAGTCCCTAGTCCATAACTTCCATAGTCCTTGTTATTTCCTGAGTGACTAAAACAATAAGCATATCTTTTGTTGAAGTATGTGGATTTTTATCCTTGGTTCCTGCAGCAGCTTTGGAACAGCTTCAGACAGACTTTTGTTATAGTGTTGGGGTGCTTTAGGTCTCAGAAGCAGTCCTCAGGAAACAGAATCTCACTTTCTGACCTTCCCTGGTCCTCCTTTCATCTGCTCCTTTTGCTCCCCAAGCAGGCCACAGAGACCAAAAATAAAATCTTTACCCACCTTTCTGTCTTGGGGCTGCCCATAAAGAAATTATCTGACCTACCTTGTCTGATTGCAGATCATAAGACCCACTCTTTATCCAATCTCATTTTTACAAGGTTGTCCATGCTTCATTGGTGCCTATCCAGTGAAGTCTCTGTAAAAGGCCCAAGAGAACAGGGTACAGAGAACTTCCGACCAGCTGAGCTCTTGCAGGAGGGTGAATAAGAACTCATTCATGTGGAGGGTGGCACATGATCATGGAAGCTCTTTCCCACATGCCTTGCCCTACACATCTCTTTATCTATATCCTTTGTAATATCCTTTATAATAAACCAGTAAGTGTTAGGAAGTGAGGCACTCTAACAACTTAATCAAACCCAAGGAGAGGGTCATGGAAACCCTGATTTATAGTGCTGGTCAGAAGCACAGGTAAAACAACCTGCGGCTTGCTATTAATGTTGGAAGTGGGGAACAGTTTAGTAGAACTGAGCCCTCAACCTGTGTAATCTGATACTATCTCCAGGTGGATAGTGACAGAATTGAACTGGGTTGGAGGACACCTATTGGTCTATTGGTGTCTGCTGCAAAACTGATTGCTTGCTTGATACATTGAGAAAAAAACTACACACATCTGGCCACAGAAGTCTTCTGTGTTAATTGTGGTGTGAGAGCAGAGGAAAAACTGTTTTTTCAACACAGGTGGCCCATGTTGTAAAACTCCAGGAGGCTCTATTCATATCATATTCCACGTCAGTGTCCTCACCCTGGAGCACATAAATAGAACATTAATGGTGCCCCCTGGAGTTGTGCAATGTGGACATGTGGATCGGGAGCCTGAGAAAATTCTGAATACATTTGCTTTACAACCCAAAATAGATTACCATCTGTGATATTAGCTATGTACACAAATAGAGAACCCACTAGAGTTAAAAAGCTATCCCTGGTTCATTGTTTGTAATCTGGATACTGATTTAGCCTGAAAAATTTTGTCACCCAAAGTACTTTCATATAAGATTGCATTCACATATAAATACATTCAGCAAATATATACAAGGATGAGATCGTAACATGTTTCTCTGAAGTTCACATGGATTCATTTATTAGTTGTTTCTTTGGTACCTTCAGCATCATTCGATGAAATACTATTTTTCATTAGTAGTTAGTATTAAAATATGCTAAATACAGATAGGAACACTTACATTTTATCAGCTATTCGGATCACTTTACAATTCTGAAAGTTTAGGTAAGATTCCCAAACTCCTGTAATGTAAATGTTTCCAATGATGCTCTAGAAATAATTATTTTACTGATAGCATTACCTATTTTTAGCTTCATTAAATAGACTCAATTGTTTACTTGTTTCAAAAATATTTGTACATTCTTGTAATTTTATAATTATTTTGTTTAAAGAGGTTTCTGAAAACTATTATATTTGATTTCATGGGACAAAATAAGATGAATCCAACAAATATGTGTACTTAAATACAAAGAAATAAAACACATCTAGGCCGAGCGCGGTGGCTCACGCCTGTAATCCCAGCACTTTGGGAGGCCGAGGCGGGCGGATCACAAGGTCAGGAGATCGAGACCACGGTGAAACCCCGTCTCTACTAAAAATAGAAAAAATTAGCCGGGCGCGGTTGTGGGCGCCTATAGTCCCAGCTACTTGGGAGGCTGAGGCAGGAGAATGGCGGGAACCCGGGAGGCGGAGCTTGCAGTGAGCTGAGATCAGGCCACTGCACTCCAGCCGGAGCGACAGAGCGAGACTCCGTCTCAAAAAAAAAAAAAAAAAAAAAAAGAAATAAAACACATCTTACTAAAAATAACAAAATTTCCTGAAAAATTCTGAGTATACATCTTTTGGCCTTAAAAAAAATATTGTAGAGAGAGGAAAAAAGACACATATAACCTAAAGGATTATCAATAGCTTTAATCTATATTATGAATTCCAATAAATATTGCAATACTAAGTTTTTGCTTTTTTTCCTTCAAATTAGCAATGCCTAGGATTTGACTGAGTCCATTTTTACTATTGGTGTCATAAGAAAAGACACATTTGTGGCCGAGTGCAGTGGCTCACACCTGTAATCCCAGCACTTTGGGTCACAAGGTCAGGAGATCGAGACTATCCTGGCTAACACGGTGAAACCCCATCTCTACTAAAAATACAAAAAAAATTAGCCGGGCGTGGTGGCAGGTGCCTGTAGTCCCAGCTACTTGGGAGGCTGAGGCAGAATGGTGTGACCTGGGAGGTGGAGCTTGCAGTGAGCCAAGATTGCACAACTGCACTCCAGCCTGGGCGACAGAGCCAGAATCCATCTCAATAAAAAAAAAGAAAAAAAAGAAAGAAAAAGGAAAAAGAGAAAAAAGAAAAGACACATTTGCATAGACTTACATTTACTATTGAGTTCTGCCCCATAGGAGGCAGGACACTGAGTATGGATGATAAAATTTTTATTCTTTTTTTGCAGTGAAACAAGATCATGGGTTGAATAGAGTGCAGAGCAACTGTTTTCCCTGGGCGCCTCCACATTTTTAATCCTCTAAAAACATTTTTGTCTTTGTGTCAAAGGCCTTAGTAATAGATCTATTGACAGTACCTTACTGGAAAATTGTGCTTTAGAGTAGATATAACTTTAGCAATGACAGGGAAGGGGGAGAAATTTTTTTTTAAGGATAGTAGTGTAGTTTTAGGTCAGAATAATTTAGTCTTCCAGTAGAATTCAAACTGACATGCCCCTCATTCCTTACTGCCAGGAACATAGAGCTTTATCTCTGACTGTTCAGCTGCCCTAATCTTGTTTGCTTTCCCATTTACATTTCTAATCTCTGAAAAAAAAGTATTATATTTAACAGAATTTGTAGTTTTGGAAGATTCTGATTTACTCTGCAGTTAGGTAGTATACATTTATATAAATACAACTTGTTTTTTTTTTTAGTGAAAAATCTGAAGTCAAAAATTCCCAATGTTTTAGCAAAAAGAAAGAAAGATAGGGAAATAAGCAAATACCTAACCGTGACAATGCCAGTCTTGGGACTAGAAATTGAAATGGAATATTATTATTTCATGGTCTATTCCCACAAGGGGAACTTGTGATATAGATTATATACATACATATATACGTGTGTGTGTGTGTGGTCTGTGTATATAAAGCCTGGCATCACCTGGGCAGCCGAGACTAAAGTATAGATTTTGTTCCCTGTCCATGAATGATAGTGTAATTCTCCTGTATTTATTCATATAGGTTTCAGGGTGGTCATGCATTCTATTGTGGTAATGCTAAATTTGATATGCCATTTAAATATCAAAGTAGAGTTATCAAGAAGGCAGTTGGATGTAGTAGTCTGTACTTCAGGGGAGAAATCCATGTTGGAGATAATGCTTTGAGTTGTTTGCTTATAGAAGTATTCAATGCCACAGCATTGGATGAGGTCACTGAATGTGAGTGTTAAGAAAGAAAAGTGAAGGAGGCCCAGGACAGAACTCTGGGGAACAGCAACATTTAGTCACTAGCAGAGGAGCCACAATAGGAGATTAAGGGAGTATAGCCCTTAAGGGAGGAAGAGCAGAGAATGTGGTCTACTGCAAGCCACGTAACCTGAGTGTTTTGGAGAGAATAGTCAACTCTGCCAAGTAGTGCTGAACATTCAAGAAAATAGTGTAACATTGAATTTGGCCCCACAGAGTTATTTAATGACCTTGACAAGAGCCACCTCCGTAGAGTGGGGTGAAGGGCAGTTCTAGCCAGGAGAGATGGAGGAGAGAGACAAAGTGAGGAAGGAGAAATAAGGAATAAGAACTCCTCTTTTAAGAAGCTCAGCTATGAAGGGGTGAGAAATAGGGTAATAGCTGGAAAGGACAGAGGATCTAAGGAGATAATTTTAAAGATGGGAGATACTAGAGCACCGGTTGTATGTTGATGGAAGGAGGAGGTTGATGATGCATATGAAAGGGGATCATTACAGCAGTGGATCCTGTAAACAGCAAGTGAACAAGCAGAAAAGTTAGCCTTTGCTCAAGCAGAGACAGTTTCTTCTCCATTGGAACCAGAAAGGAGGCAGAGTGATGCAAAGATGAAATTCTTTCCTTTTTTTTGAGACCAAGTCTCGCTCTGTCACCCAGGCTGGAGTGCAGTGGCGCAATCTCGGCTCACTGCCTTCCCCTCCCAGGTTCAAGCAGTTCTCCTGCCTCAGCCTGCCAAGGAGCTGGGACTACAAGCACCACTGCCACGCCTGGCTAATTTTTGTATTTTTAGTAGAGACGGGGTTTCACTATGTTGGCCAGGATGGTCTCAATCTCCTGACCTCGTAATCCGCCCACCTCGGCCTCCCAAAGTACTGGGATTACAGGCGTGAGCCACTGCATCCGGCTGAAATTCTTTCTACTTGTTTATAATGGCTCAGTGAAGTGTGAGTTATGGTCATCAGTTGAGAGTTCTGGTACAGAGAACTGTAAGAGAAATGTCTTTTTAGTCTGTTTTTCTAGGTTCTCCATAATAAACATGCATTTCTTTTATAATTAGATAAAAGATTATAAAAATTTATATCCTTTGACGCAACAAATTTTGTTCTTTTCCCAAGGAAGAGGAAAAACATTTTTGTACAAATATATTTATTGTGGGTATACAACAGTAGAACAATGCTTAAGTAATGGACTCTCCTAAAAATAGAAGGTAGGTAGACTTTAAAATGAAAGCTTTCAAGAATATTTAATGACATGGATAGGTCTCGGCATGTTAAATAAATCTATCATCTTAAGTAAAAGCACTGTCTACAAAGCAATTATCTGCAAAATGTTATCTTCAAGTCAATATGAAAGCACATTTCTAAAGAATGAAAAATTGTTTTAAATCTGCATAAATAAAATGATATAAGGAAACATATAAAATGTTAATAGTGATTGTCTCTTGGTGATGGAGTTATAAGTGATTCTTTTCTTCTTAGACCTTTGACATTTAATTTTTTTTACAAAGAAAGTACATATATATATATACACACACACACACACATATATATGTAATTCTTTTTCTTTTCTTTTTTTTGAGATGGAGTCTTGCTCTGTCGCCCAGGCTGGAGTGCAGTGGCACAATCTCAGCTCACTGCAAACTCCTCCTCCCAGGTTCACGCCATTCTCCTACCTCAGCCTCCCGAGTAGCCGGGACTACAGGTGCCCGCCACCATGCCCAGCTAATTATTTTTTCTATTTTTAGTAGAGACAGGGTTTCACCGTGTTAGCCAGGATGGTCTTGATCTCCTGACCTTGTGATACACCCACCTTGGCCTCCCAAAGTGCCAGGATTATAGGTGTGAGCCACTGCGCCTGGCCGTTATTTTTATACTTGGAAAAAATCAATGTATTAAAAACAATCCTACACTCACCAGTGACCCATCATGCCATTTAATGATTCTTTGAAAAGGTAAACACCATCAACCTTCCTAGCCATTAACCAGATTATTTTCCTGTAATGGTGTTTGTCCCACAGAAACTTGTAGCGGCTCTGGTAACACAGCTCTATATGTTGAAGGGACTGTGCCACTCCATCTTTGCAACAAAATTCTACTTACAGAAACTGTGTTTCTTTGCTGTTTTTTTTTTTTTTTTTACTTGTGTCTATGCTTTTACTTGTCTCTAAGATAAGCGTGGAGTGAAGACAGATGTTAGGAATTTTGCAGTTGGAGAAGAACCATAAAATATTCTTGCCAACACAGATACCAGATTTATTTCAACATCTAAAACTCAGGTTGCTCTATCTAAAATAATACAGAGCAGAGAGAAGTCACATTTACAACGTAAACACACAAAATTTCCCAGTATGACATTTTTTTCTTTAGCCTCCAGACATCTGATTCCTTTTCAAAAGCACACAAATCCTCTCAGCCAGCCCAGAGCCACCCAAAAGGGATTTCCATATGGTAGATGTTGCTTAAAATTTGCTAATAGACTTAATGAAGGTACTCCTCTTAACAGGTAGGATTGTGCCTATTGCTCAACTCAGAAATAAATGATTATACATCACTTCTTTAGGTTGTTCCTCAGTTATAAATCAAAATTTATACTAGAGTGTAACATATCTTTTCTTTTGTTTTTTGAATATGTAATCCTTGCATATTAAAATGGTGTACAACTATAGTCAGTGAAAAAGTCTTCCCACTAATATCCCTCCATAGAGGCAGCCAATGTACCCAATTTCTTGCATATATTTCTAGAGATATTCTATTTTTATATAAGAAACTAACTGGAGCATTCATGAAAAACTTAATAAGACCCTTAAACATCACGTAATATTCTTTATCACTGTATCAAAGACATGAAGGATGGTGGTCAGAAAAGCTTATAATGCCAGAAGCCACTAAAAATTGGAGATTAGAAAGAATTTAATATTTTTCTGAAAGAAAAGTCTAAATGATTGGGGAAAAGACAATGCTTTAAAAGTTGATTTCTATACACATCAGTTACATCAAAGGAGACATCTAATTGGGTGAGCATATAGAAAAATGCTAATCTTTGCTACTGGCTTGTAAATTTTTAATGTACTAGACATTTTGTGGTTTAGTTTTTAAAAATAGTTTCACTCTCCCAGTCATAAAGTATGCATTGATCTTTAATACATACATATGTATTATATACTATATATAAAATATTATATATTATGTATAAATATATATTTAAAATTATCTTGTGAACCACAGATGATTGATAGTGGCTTGCCATCCCCCACTTCAGACTCCTCTTTTCTCCAGATTTTTTGCCTATTACAAGGTCAGCAGTTATGGCTCATAGGTCAAATCAGGCTTGCCACCTATTTTTGTGAATGAAGTTTTATTAGAACAGAGCTATGCTTATCCATTTATGTATTGACTATAGCTGTTTTCATGCCACAATGACAGGGTTGAGTAGTTGTAACACAGGTTGTGTAGGCTGCAAAGCTGAAAAGCTGAAAATATTTATCTGATCCTTTACATAAAATGTGCCCCAGAGTAATAAATCCTCATTATGGTAATGAATAAGCAAGAAGCAGTAGAGAAAAGAAAAAGCAAGAACTGATTTGAAATGTGCAATAACATTATAAGGTATAGAGTATCACATAGGAACATGCAAACTATGTATAAAATCTCTTGGATTTCATTTATTTCATATGCTTTAGTGTCCACCTAGAAAAAAGTAGGGACAATCCTCTTACAGAGATTTAAAATAAATTAAAGGTGTGGATACACAAGTACCTAGCTAAACATGTACAGATTTTCATCTACTTTCATGTGTCACTTTTCCAATCCCATCCTTCTTTCCAACATTGCTACAAATTTTATGAGTACATATTTATCTGCACAGTCCAGATTAAAGTACATCTTTAAAGAAGTAAATGCGAAAGAAGAAAGTCTCCAGGAATGAAGAGGGCAATTAAGACTTACTGGGGGCTTGGCTACTATGATACCTGTCACTCCAGGTATTGAGAGTCAGTGCTATGGCTCACCAGGCTGGTGTGTACTTCCTTCTCCACCATCATTTCAAAACTACACACCTGGTCAAAGGGGTCAAACTGCAGATAAATAAAATCTAGTCTTCTAGGGCACACCAGGGAGAGCCTGTACTCCTGTTGATACTACCAGTGCTGGTAGACAATGTTGGTTGTTCTTGTTACTGGAATTTAAAGATGGATAAGGAAATGAATACAAAACAATTGATTAGATTTATGTTTAACAAAGGATTGCTATTCTACCCCAGTGGTTCCTTAATCGCCTTAGGTGATAGAGCTTGATATTTACAAGAGTATTTTTAAGCAAAGTAAAAGCAAATAAAGCTGTTTCATTACCACAGTACACAGTACAACTAAATAGTAAGGATAAAAATTTAACATCAGGCAGCATAGTGGTTTTTTGTTTTCATTGTGTAGAGCAGAAATACAAATAAAGCTATATTAACCACCCCTAAGGGTATTTGTGACCTTTGACAACAATGAAAGAAAATGTTTATAGTCTGAAACTATGTCTCTCCAGTATTACAGAGTAAATGAAAAATATAATCTGGTTAACAAGTTGTACTTTTACAAGAGGACAACATTCTTATAGAAGGATTCCGACTTTGCTTTTTCCAAGTCTTACAGAAAGAAAACATTGAAAAAAGTAACAACAATGGAAAGAGTGGAAAAGTAACAAGAATGGAAATCAATTATATAAAATAAAGGCAAAAGGCAACTATTAAAAGTATAAAATTATCTTGAAACATTTATATTTAATACATATGTATGTGTGTATATACATGTATACCTTGAAAAGTACATATACACTTTGTCTTAGAACATTTAAGTTGTTTATAACCAGAGTGTAAAAATAAAAATATGTTTTCTTTGGTTTCACAGTAGATGAACATTTAGTAAAAGCAAACTATTCACTCAAATATATTTTGAGCATCCACCATTTGTGAGAATCTGATCTAGGAGTATGGGATATGTCAGTCAGTGACAAAACAAAGCAAAACAAAACCTGTTTTCACAGAGCTTATATACTTATTGGAGGACCCAGACAACACATATAAAAAATTTAGTGAGCAATTGTAGTATATCACATGGTGATGCATGCTAAAGAAAAACAGAGCAGCCAGGCGCGGTGGCTCACCCCTGTAATCCCAGCACTTTGGGAGGCGATGGAGGGTGGATCATGAGGTCAGGAGTTCGAGACCAGTCTGGCCAACATAGTGAAATGCTATCTCTACTAAAAATACAAAAAATTAGCCGAGTGTGGTGATGTGCGCCTGTAATCCCAGCTACTCAGGAGGCTGAAGCAGGAGAATCGTGTGAACGTGGGAGGTGGAGGTTGCAGTCAGCTGAGATCATGCCATTGAACTCCAGCCAGGGCAACAGTGTGAGACTCAGTCTCAAAAAAAAAAAAAAAAAAAAAAAAAGAATAAGAAAAATAGAGCAATATAAGAGGGACTGGAAGTCCTCAGGGTTGGAGGGTGGGATTACAGTGTTGAAAACAGTGGTCATTCCAGACCTCACAACCAAGAGAAGTACTTTAGGCTTGTGACTCTTTGGGCAGAGAGAAGAGTCAGCCTCTGAGGCAGGAGTGAACCAGGTGTTAGAGGCTCTGCCAAGAGGGATTGAGAAAGCTAGAGAGGAGTAAATGGGGACACAGTGTTAGGAGATATGGTGGGAGAAGCAATGGGGTGGGTGTGGGATCAGATTACAAGAGACCTTATTTTGAGTGACATGCGGAGGGTACTGACCAGATGGGTGACATTTCTGAGTTATGTTTAAAAAAGATCATTCTCACTATTGGCAATAATCAAGGTCAGAAACAATGGTGGCTTAAAGATCAAGGTAGTAGCAATGAAAGTTTTACTTTAGAAATAGACATTTATGGTTTTATTAAATAGTCTAGGATTTAGGTGGAGAGCACAATATTGTTTAATGAAGAAATCCCACCTTTTCACTCATGTATCCAATCAGCAGTTCATGGAAAACTCTCTAAACTGTTTTTACGTATGATCCAGGTTTTCTTACCTTCCTGCCAATATTTCTGTATTCTGTGCATTTTCCATTTGCTTTTCTAGATTTTGGTAGGCTCAGTAATGACCCTCTAAGATACCCATGTCTAATCCCTGGAATCTGTGAATATTACTTTGCCTGGCAAAAGGAGCCATACAGATGTGATTAAGTCAAGGATCTAGAGAAGGGGAAATTATCCTGGATTAGTGGCTGGGCCCTAAATGTAATCATAAGAGTCATAAGACAGAGGCAAGAAGGTTAGTGAGGGAGAAAACAATATGAAGATGGAAGCAGCTGTTAAATTGATGCGGCCATGACCAAAGAATGCCTGCCGCCTCCAGAAACTGGAAAAGGCCAAACAATGATTCTCCCCTAAAGTCTCCAGAAGGAACCAGCCCTGCTGATGACACCGTGAATTTCCAGATGAAACTGATTTTGGATTTCTGGCCTGCAGAACTGTGAGAGAATAAATACTCATTGTTTTATGCCACAAGATTTGTGATAAACTTGTTACAGCAGCAATGGGAAACTAATACATAGGTCTACTTCCTGCTTCTTCACTCTGCCGTGTGCCCTGGAAAGCTGACCCTGGTGCACTGCACCAATCAAGCACCTGCAGATTGGAAGTGACAATGGCCAGGATCTACCTAAGGCAGCAGCTTCTATCCAGTGGTGCTAACCCTAGAGCTACAGCTCTCTCTTGGCTTTTGGAAACCACTTCGTCCACTTGCAGCTTCTGGCCGAGGGTAGTAAAAGTTGCTGCAGAGGGAGCTTCACTAGCTCTCGTTTGTTTCCTTTATCAGTGCCCATACCTTCATAAAGACAGGCTCTTTATCCAGTTTCTGCTCCAGCATGTAAGGAGGTTAGAAGTTGTCACTCCATCCTAACAACCAGTGAAAAGCTGAACAAACTGAAAAATCAACAGCTCTTATTGGATCCATCACAGAAGTAAGGTTACAGGGTAAACCACTCCCCACAGGTATGAAAATACAGACAATATCAGCTTATTGGAGCAGAAACATGCAATTGGAGACATCCAAGGGAGCAATTACTGGGGTGGGAAAATTTAAACTGTAATTGATGAATTGCTGGAGGCTCAGTCTGACAGTTAAAAACTATAGGAGATTCCAGTCACAGGTGGCCTCCATACTTGTGTAGGTTTTACCTGCAGATCAGTCCGGTTCTCACAGTAAATTTCAGAGAAAAATCCCTTTGTGTTTACATCAGGGAGAGAGGAAAAAGTGCCATTTAAAAATATGCCAGAGCATTCTGTTCCTTTTAACATGGTTTACCCTCCTGTTATCCTTCCTAAGGAATAGGAGGGGAGTAGAGAAGGAGGAGACTGAGGCACTTGTGAAGATCACAGTTGAAAGTCACTGGCATTAAAAGGTTGAAACCTAATAATATAACTATAGAATGCTTCCCCTCCCTTATGCCTGTAGCATGTTAGCAACACATTAATAAACACCTGTTTATTGGAGTTACTTTTACCCAGTCTTGGCTTTCAAAAAAAAATTACAAGGCATACTAACAGGCAGCAATCACAGTTTGAAGAAACAGAGCAAGCATCAGAACCAGGCTTAGATATGGCAGTTATGTTGAATTATCACACCAGGAATCTTTTGTAAGTCCATAATGAATATGATAAAGGCTCTAGTGGATGAAGTAGACTACATGCAAGGACAGATGGGCAACGTAAGTAGAGAGATGGGAATTCTGAGGAATATGAAATGTTGGAAATCAAAAGCACTGTAACATAAATGAAGAACAACCTTAATGGTCTCATTAGTAGACTGGACTCAGTGGAGGAAAGAATCTCTGAGATATATCAATAGAAATGTCTGAAATGGAAAGGCAATGAGAGAAAAGATTGAAAAACTGGAATAGAAGATCTAAGAACTGTGGAATAACTAAACAAGTATAATATATACATAATGGGAATACCAAGAGAAGAGAGGAAGAAACAAATATTTTAAGCAACAATGACTGAGAATTTTCCAAAGTTAATGTCAAATACTAAACCACAGAACCAAGATTCTCAGAGAATGCCAAGGAGCATAAATATTTTTTAAAAACATCAAACATATCTAGAGCACATGTAAATGGATAATGGCAGGGCATGTGTCCCAGAGACAGTGATGATCTGCTATAAACACAATGTAGAGAGCTTTAGTGTATGATGTTGGAGGCTGAGGAAACTAGGTGAGGGAAGGGCATTATTACTGAGAAATATAGATGTCCTAAATGTGTTCAAGTTCCAAATGCCCAGAAGCAAAGCACTATCTTCCCTCACAAAATCTGAAACTCCTCTAGTATTTATCTCATTGACAGATACCATCATCTATTTAATTGTACACACCAGAAATCTCCATCTTTTTCAACTCTTATATCCACTACATCACCAAATTTTATCATTTTAATCTCTTTAAAATTTCTCAAAACTCCATTTTCTCCATATCCATGAAGGAGATGATGGTGTCATTGACTGAGGTGGAGATAATTGAGGTGAGGCACAGTGAGAAGGACGGGAGGAAAAAAAAAAAACAAAAACAGATGCCATGAAAGCTACAGAGAGAATTTCAAGACAGTAGATCAATAAAGTTAAAGGACACAGAAGAACTGAATAGAATGAAATCTAAAGAGGGCAATTGAATAGGACGGTAAGAAGGTCGTTTTACTTTCAAGAGGCTGATAACAGTGCTGATGCCAGAGTTTAGTGAGTTGAGCGAATGTAAATAAGGAAGGATTCTGTGAATTCAGATTGTCCTTTGAAAAGTTGACAAGGAAGAGTAGAGATTGTAAAAGTTTGAAAAAAATGCAGCAAATTGAGGAAAGGACAACTTAGGATGGTAGAAGACTTGATCAGCTGAGACTATGGACCCAGTGGAAAGGAAGCTTCTGATAGGATGATAGAGCAAGTTACACAGGAAAAAGAATCAATAGACAAATTAGTAGGGTTAACCCTGGAAAAGAAAGGCGATGTTTCCACCTTGGAAGTCACAGAGAAGTTGGGAGGGATGTGAAGGGAAGATACATGAAAATATACTATCATTTTGAGATAGAAGGGAAGTACCCTGAGTGAGTTTGTGTTAGTTTCCATTGAAGAAAAAGGAAAATAGATATTGGAAGCTTGAAAGGTAGACATTTTTGGACAACTGCTATGTAAAATGAGCTAGGAAGTCATCCCCTGGATGGGTTAAATAATTAATAAGTAGACTTCAGGGTCCAGTGGAGAGAAAACTGAAATCTTTCAGGTGTGAGTTTTGTGACCACAAATAAGCAACATTGGAGCTGAAAAGAAGTCAATGGCTAGTTGGATCTATTAGTCAGTGCCCTGGAAGCAAAAATAGCACAGTCCAAAGAAATGTGATTGAAGAGAGTTTTTGTTTTTGCTTTTTATTAAAATCAGCTTTATTTTTAAGAGCAGTTTAAAGTTTATAACAAAATTGAGAGGAAGGCATAGGGACTTCCCATGTGTCCCTTTCCCCCATGTAGGCACAGCCTTCTCCACTATCAACATCCCACACCACAGTGTTACTTTTGTTACAATTAGTGAACCTACGTTGACACATCACTATCATCCAGAGTCCACAGTTTACATTAAGATTCACTATTGGTGTTGTACATTCAACAGCTTTTGACAAATGTATAATGATAAGTATTACAATTGTAGCATTGTACTGAATAGTTTCATTGACCTAAAAATGCTCTGTTCTCTGCCTATCCATCTCTCTGTGTCCTCTAATTGCTGGCAATTACTGGTCTTTTTACCATCTCCATAGTTTTGCCTTTTCCAGAATGTAGTAAAGTTGGACTCATATAATATGTAGTTTTTTCAGATTAAGTTCTTTCACTTAGCAATATGCATTTGTGTTTCTTCCATGTTTTTTCATGGCTTGATAACTCATTGCCTTTTAGCACTGAAAATACACTATTGTCTGAATGTACCAGAATTTATTTACCTATTTCTTCTTGAAGGACATCTTGGTTGTTTCCAGTTGTGGCAGTTATGAAAAAAGCTGCTATAAATATCCATGTACAGGTTTTTGTGTGGTTTTCTACTCACTTGGGTAGAAAGGAGCACAGTAGCTGAATTGTATGGCAAGAGCATGCTTCATTTTATAAGAAACTGTCAAACTGTCTTCCAAACTGTCTGTACCATTTTTCATTCCCACCAGCAATGAATGATTACTGTAGCTTTATAGGAAGTCTTGAAATTGCACAGTGTCAGTCCTCCAGCTTTTTCTCCTTCAATATTGAATTGGCTATTCTGGATCTTTTGATTTTCCATATAAACTTTAGAATCGGTTTGCCAGTATCCAGAAAATAATTTGTTTGGATTTTGCTTGGGATTGCATTCAATCTGTAAAGCATGTTGAAAAGACCTGACACCTTGATAATATTGAGTCTTCCTATCCATGAACATAGAATATATCTCCATTTACTTAGTTCTTGTTTTATTACTTTTATCAGCGTTTTGTAATTTTCTTGTATGTATTTTGTTAGATTTATACTTAAGTATTTCAGTGGGGGTTGCTAACATAAGTGATATTGTGTTTTTAATTTCCATTTTCACTTATTCATTTCTGGTATATAGGAAAAAATGACTTTTTTATATTAATCTTGTATCCTAAAACCTTGCTGTAATTGCTTATTCATTTCAGGAGGTTTTTATGCTGACTTTTTTAGATTTTCAACATAAACAATCATGTCATCTGCGAACAAAGACATTTTTATTTCTTTCTTCTCTATTAGTATACCTTTTAAGTCATTTTTTGGTTTTATTGCATTAGCTATGACTTCCACTATGATAATGAAAAGGAGTATAGAGAGAGAACATCCTTGCTTTGTTTCTGATCTTAGCAGGAAGGCTTCTAATTTCTCATCATTATGTATTGTAACTGTAGGCTATTTTACATGTTGTTTATGAAGTTAAGGAAGCTCCCTTCTGTGGCTCATTTATTGAGAGTTGTTATCATGAAAAGAGGTTGAATTTTGTCAGATGCTTTCTCTGCATCTATTGATATGATCATGTCATTTTTCTCTTTTAGCCTATTGATGTGATGAATTATATTAATTTATTTCACCCATCAGTCACCACTCCTACATACAAATACTCTTCCTCAGGTTACTGGAATCCTACTTCTACTTAAAGACCAAGATTAAATGCTAAATCTACTAAGAACTGTACCCACTTTTCCAAAATGGAATTAATTTTCCCTCCTTGCTATTTCTACTTTATGTATTACTTTAATTTTGGCATTTGCCATATATTTTGTGTTTTTAAAAATATTTGTGTTTACATCTCCCACTAGTTTGACACTCATTGATTGTACAACCTGGATTTTTTTCCACCTATAATAATCCTACAACACTTGGGGTTACTGGGAAAATGCTTGCATATAGCAGGGTCTCAATAAATATGAGTTGGATTGAATTCCATACTTAGATTTTTATTAAAACAACAATGACACTTTGGGAGGCCACAGCAGATGGATCACTTGAGGTCAGGAGTTCGAGACCAGCCTGGCCAAAATGGTGAAACCTCAGCTCTACAAAAAATACAAAACTTAGGCCAGGCGTGGTGGCTCACGCCTGTAATCCCAGCACTTTGGGAGGCCGAGGCGGGAAGATGACCTGAAGTCGGGAGCTCCAGACCAACCTAACCAACATGGAGAAACCCCATCTCTACTAAAAATACAAAAAATCAGCCAGCTGTGGTGGCACATGCCTGTAATCCTGGCTACTTGGGAGGCTGAGGCAGGAGAATCGCTTGAACCTGGGAGGCAGAGGTTGTGGTGAGCCAAGATCATGCCATTGCACTCCAGCCTGGGCAACAGGAGCGAAACTCCATTTCAAAAAATAAATAAATAAATAAGTAAACAAATAAATAATACAAAAATTAGCCTGGCATGGTGGCGGGTGCCTGTAATCCCAGCTACTTGGGAGGCTGAGGCAGGAGAATTGCTTGAACCCGGAAGGTGGAGGTTCAGTGAACTGAGATCTTGCCACTGCACTGCAACCTGGGTGACAGAGTGAGACTCCATCTCAAACAAACAAACAAACAAAAGCAAGTGATGACGAGAAGATTCTAAAGCCAATGCCCTTCAAAATTCACAGCTATCACTTTCCATAAATTTGTTATTTTAACTATCAAAATGTGTTTTCCTTACAATTCTAATATATGGCACTTGGTATGTAGCTAAATCTGACAAATCAATGTATGCATATTTTAAAACTTATTTAATACTGGAAACATGAAAGTTAACCAGAAAAATAAGCAGTCATCATTGATTAGCTATTCACTGATGTATAAAAATTATGGAAACATTTACATGTTCTTGTGAAAAGGTGGATGTACTTACTCTTTTTAAGAAATGTCCAATATTATACTAAGAAAAATCATATAAAGCTATTTTCTATGCAAACCTCAAACATTCAGTTGGTTTCAGGCAAACATGGATATTGAATTAAGGTAATGAAGATTCAAGACACCTTGTTTTTTGCATCTTTGTATCAAGGCATAAAATGATGAATAACACTTGATTTCTACACACAACTTTCCCAAGGTCTAGCAGGAACAATGAACCTGTATTGACTTCATTAAATGTGAGAACTTCTCCACTAGTGGTGTATTCTCTCTGGAAAGACCTGCAGTGTCTTCACAGAGAGGGTAATTTAAGCCTAACTTTGAAGGATACGTAGAATTTTGCCAAGCATGGAAGGAAAATAATTCCAGGTAGAGAAATGGAATGAACAAAGTACAGAGTCTTGAAAATGCTTGGTATGTTGAGAGCTATTCCGTACAGAGCTGATGGAGAATGACGCTGGAAAGGTTGTTTAAGGCAAGATTGTGAAGGTCCATGAAATGCATGCCAAGACATTTTTAAGTTGTACCATAGAAGATAGGGATCTATCTGAGGTTGTTTTAATCATCACAATGACCAAATCTTTTCTAAGTTTTTGACAGCTAATACCAAAAACATCATGGAGGATGAATTCACAGGAGCAGAAGAGTGAGGGTACCAACCAGCCAAGTATTGATCCTTCTGCTCCTCACCATCCATTCCCCATCGTTCTCCAGGAACAGTCTGTAGCAGCCAAAAGGTTCCAGAAAAAAATAGACAAAAAATTCAGGGCCCTTCAATTAAATGGATAATTGGATTTCTTCCTCTTTTGTCTTAAAAAGAATATATCAAAAATGGTTATATTTATAAGAATCTCTTTGAAAATAGAGGAGTAAATAAGATGATACTTGTTCAATTCAGCAAATGTGGAGACCAACTATATGCAAATTCCATGCCAGAAGTTTGTGGGAGGATATACAGTCACTTAGTCATTCAACTAAAGTTTATCGAGAAACTACACTAATCTAAACAATATCCTTATTCTTGGGATACAACAAGAAACTAAAGGCATAGTTTTGCAGATCTTGATGCTTACATCTAGTAAGGACTTCAAATATTAACTAACTTATCCACACAAGTGCATAATTTTTTAAGTGGTATAAAAATTATGGAGGAATCTTGTAATCCTAGCACTTTGGGAAGCCAAGATGGGCGGATCACGAAGTCAGGAGATCGAGACCATCCTGGCTAACATGGTGAAACCCCGTCTCTACTAAAAGTACAAAAATTAGCCGGGTGTGGAAGCATGCCTGTAGTCTCAGCTACTCAGGAGGCTGAGGCAGGAGAATCGCTTGAACCTGGGAGGCAGAGGTTGCAGTGAGTCGAGATTGCGCCATTGCACTCTGGCCTGAAGACAGAGCGAGACACCGTCTCAAAAAAAAAAAAAAAAAAAAAAAAAAATGGAGGAATCTAATTAAGAGTTGCAAATAGCTATAAGACACTATTTCTGTCATTAGATACATTTTTTTAAATATCAGAAACATGATTTGCAAATAGTTTCTCGCAATCTGTGGCTTGGTTTTTATTTTCTTAACAAGAAAGCAGCAAATTGAGGATTGTACACCTTGGGATGATGGAAGACGTGATCAACTAAGAATGTGGATCTGTGGAAAGGAAGCTTCTGATGGCATGATACAGCAAGCTACACAGGAAATAAAATTGAGAGACAGGTGGAAAGGGTTAACCCTGGAAAAGAAAGGTGGCACTTCTACCCTGGAAAGTGAAAAAGAAGTGTGTATGGGGGTAAGGGAGTATGAGAAGATAGGTGAAAATATACTATCATTTTGAGATAAAAGGGAAGGAACTGGAGTGAGTTTGTATTAGCTTCCATTTGAAGAAGAGGGAAAATAGATATTGGAAGCTTGAAAGATAGACATTTTTGGACCACTGCTATCTAAAATGAGCTAGGAAGTCTCCTGTGGAGGGGTAAATAATTAATGAGTAACTTCAGGGTCCAGTGGAGGGAAAACTCTAATCTTTCATGTGTGAGATCTGCGACCAGAAATCTGCAACATTCGAGTTGAAGAGAAGTCAATGAGTGACTGGATCTATTAGTCAGTGTCCTGGCAGGAAAATAGCACAGTCCAAAAAAGTGTGATTGGAGAGAATTTTTTGTTTTCATTTTTTATTAAAATAAACTTGCACAGTGTAGAGGTTTATAATTTTAGTGAAGCCCAATTTATCAATTTTTTTTTTCATGGATGGCATTGTTGGTGTTGCATATAAAAACTTATTTCCAAACCCAAGGGTATCTAGATTTTTTCCTATGTTATCTTCTGGAGTTTTATAGTTTTACATTTTACATTTAGATCTGTGATTTATTTTGAGTTAATATTTGTAAAAGCTTAAAGGTCAGTGTCTTGAGTCACTTTTTTTGCACGTGAATGTCCAATTGTTCCAGCACCATATGTTGAAAAGATATTCCTATCCTAAGAAATTTACAATCTAGTAAAGGGTATAAGGCCAGCACACAAATGAATGACTGAAATGACATTTAACTAAGATATCTGTCCTAAAGGATGTATAGAATTGTGCTGAGGAGTGTAAAAGAGGTGACATTTAAGGTGGATTGTGAAAAGTGAATAAGGTTTTATCATACAGATGGGGCTGAGGAGGAAATAACAGAAACAAAATGACAGGTGAAAAAAGCACAGGAATGTATAGTTTAAGAAACAGAAACAAGTCCAGTTAAGCTAAAGTGTAAAAGTGTACTTTCTGGCAAACACACTGGAAAGACAGATTGTGTAATGTTATGGAAGGCCTTGAATGAGTTTCATGTGATGAGTCATTGAACAAATATTTATTGAGAGCCTACTGCATGCCACGCACTGTTACAGCTGCTGGGGATACAGCAGTGAACAATACAGGTACTCTGTCTTACTATTACAATAAAATCTAGATTGGTATTATATTAATTACAATCTAATAGGAGATGAAAGAGGACAAGGTAGAATGTGAGAGGTGATGAGGAGAACTGGCGGAGAAGCCAGTGGCTAAAAATAGAGCAGGAAAAGGGTGATGAGAAGTTCTGGAGAGAAGCCACTAATTCACAAGGGCTCACCAGGAAAAGACTCTGATTAATGTAATATTGAAAGAAGCCCATAGGAAGCAAGAAAGAGCTTTACAGGTATCAAAGAAAATGGCATTCCACTCAGAGGGAACAGCAAGTACCAAGGCTGTGAGGTAGAAGCATGCTTAACGCATTCAGAAAACAGGAAGCCAATGAGGTTGGAAAGAATTGAGTAGGAGGGATATTAGAAACAGATAATGTTAGAGAAATAATAGGGGTGTTGAGGGAGGCACAGATGCACAAATCATATAGGCCTCGTAGGCCATGGTACGGCGTTGGATATTCCTTTGAGTAATAATGGGAAGATCAGGAACTTTGAGCAGAGTAGTGACATGACGTGACTTATTTTCTTGAAGATCACTCTGGCTGCAGTGTTGGGAAGAGTGTCAGAAGGTAAAGGTGGCAGCAGGGAAATCTCTTGGGTGGCTGTTACAGCAGTGAGAAGAAATACAGTGGGGGGTGGTGGGGAGAAATGTCTAGCCCTAGTTAGAATTTGATGATAGAGGCGATGGAATTTGTATACAGATTGCATGAGGGGTGTGAGAAACAGAAGAGCCAACAATGTCTCTAACATCCTGAGCAATCAGAAGAAAGGAATCACCATTGACTGAGATAAAGAATCACAGAGAAGGAGTAGGTTTGGAGGCAGAGTATTTAGGAGCGTGGTTTTGGATGTGTCTGTCTCTGCAAGTGAATTATCACATAAGCATTTATATGCAGAAGTCTGGAGCTAGTAGTTATCAGTGAATGAGTGGTATGTAAGGCTATGAAATAAGGAAGTGAATGTAGAGAAGACAACTTCAAGAACTGAAACTTGGGAGACCCCCACAATGTAACAGAAAGATAAGGAAAAAACAGACAAAGATACTCAGACAGAGATGCCAGTGAGATAAGGAAGAGAATCAAGAGAGACTTACAGGAGACCAAGGCAAAGGTATTCAAGAAAGCCTTTGTTAAATGCTCCTGGTAGATTAGGTAAAATGAGGACTTAAAATTGACCATTAACAAAAGCTGCCTCCATAGAGTGTCAAGATGAAAGCCTGAAGAAACTAAGTATAAGCCAGGCGCGGTGGCTCACGCCTATAATCCAAGCACACTGGGAGGCCAAGGTGGGCGGATCACTTGAAGTCAGGAGTTCAAGACCAGCCTGGCCCACATGGTGAAACCCCGTCTCTACTAAAAATACAAAAAAAATTAGCTGAGCTTGGTGGCCACGCCTGTAATCCCAGTCGCTCAGGAAGCTGAGGCAGGAGAATCCCATGAACCTGGGAGGTAGAGGTTGCAGTGAGCCGAGATCGCGCCACTGCGTTCCAGCCTGGGTGACAGAGCAAGACTCATCTCCAAAAAAAAAAGTATACATAATTCTTTTGAGGATTTTTACTATAAAGCAAAGAAATAGAACAGCAGATGGAGGAAACTGGAAGTCAGGGGAGGGCAGTTTGTTGTTGTTTGTGGGATGGGTGATATAACAGAAAATTCAATGATGTAGGAATGAGAGAAAAAGCAGTGGGAATGATGTCCTTCCCTAAATGAGAGAGGACAGAAGCTATTATAGTAAACAAAAGGAGTAGTCGGCTTAGATACAGGACGGGGCAGTTTATTAATAGGCTTAAATTTCTAAGCAATAAGAAACCATTAAAGTTTTCTGAGTGAGTGTTAAGATTCTTAATAACCCTCATAATCTATATATTCCTTCCCCTTCTACCAAGGGGCAAATCCAGATACTTAAGAGTATATCCAAAAATAGATACCAGAAATACAATTATCCTCAAAATAAAATGGATGTCCAGAAAAGTTTAAATAAACCATTGTGTTTCTCTCAGCAATTTCTTCAGCCTTTGTGTTAAATCAAGATCTTTATGCTGTTTTTGAAACTTGTTGAAATGTTTTACTTTGAAAATAAACTTTTTGGTACATGAAATCTATTTTTACACACATCTAACCTTCTGAAAACTTGTAATGTGATTTATTTTGTATTCCTGTTAAATTTTGCTGAATAATAATTTAAAATGACCATACCTTGACCACCAGTGGCCTAACACCACCTCCAACAAAATTAGGAATGTAATGAATTCAAACCCTTCAGACTCATCACCTTGTTAACAGATTCGATCACACAGAAATTTAGAGGAAGCTTTAAAACAAATCATATAAAGATAGTTCTTAAAGGAAATTATGTACTATTGATCATCCATGAAGTAAATTCTGTAATTTGCATTTTTTCCAATGGAAAGGAGTAAACAAACAGTAAAGATCAAATATATTAGGATATTTTCTGGTATGTTATCATTGAATTTAATAAACAGATTCACAGAGGATTTTCAGTGTCATATGTATCTAAAACTTACTTCTACTATGATCAGTAATCAGTTCTTATATCAGAAAGCATTTTTCTCCACAGACATGAACGTATTTACACCAAGAAAGGGAACTTCAACTGGTCTCTAATATCCAATCTGAAGGATGTAGATGATTTAGCAACCCTAGAAGTTTTGGATGAGGTAAGAACTAATATCCAATCTGAAGGATGTAAATGATTTAGCAACCCTAGAAGTTTGGATGAGGTAAGAATTTCAGTTGAATTAAACTTAGACATTGCAGATGTTTTGTTAATTTATAGAAAACACAAGTATTGGTAGAAGGGGAAGGAATATATAGATTATGATGGTTATTAAGAGTCTTAACACTCACTCTGCCCATGTCTTCCATCTGTAAGTCTCATGCTTTCTTTGTCTCTTAGCTTCCTATTATTTCTCTTATCTTCAGTTTTAATCTATATAACTCAAATTTACAGATCTTTCCAGCCTAGTGTTCATTTTTTTCTGATGCTCAACTGTCAGGGGTGAAGTCCTCACAGTATAAGTTGTTAGGCCACAGATCTTCCTTCTTTTTCATTATTTGTGGGAGTCTCAAAGATATGATTTATTGTATTCAAAGAGCAGTCAGCCCACTGTAACCACCATGTGGTGGCCTCCCCCTTTTTCCTCTCTTGTTTCAGCTCTCAGTGGCTGTACCAGAAACTCCGAATACCTCAACAGCCTGTCTGTTACCATGGTCGGTGTTCTTCCTCATGGGATCACAAAACCCTTGTTTCACACAGCTTATCTTTCAGGGGTATTGAATTCTGCTTGGAACTCCTTATCCTAATTATCTCAGAGGTATTTCAAACATTTTTTGTGAAGGTACAGATCCAAGCTATTAAATTCTAGTCTCAGCCTCCTTTCCCCTCACCCTTCTTTATTCCACAGTTCTTTATTCCACGTAGTCAGATCATTAGAGAAATAAATGCCCTCTTTTTAGGACTTCTGTCCTGCCTGATGAACACCTTTTTTATTTTTTTTACACTGCTGATACATGCCTGAGCATTTGACTCAGAAATGTACCAATCAAGAGCTAAGTTCTGAATAGAGGTAGTCATTTGGTAAATTTAGGATTGTATAAACAACTCAAGTACTTCCTCAGAATAATCTCAAGATCATCAAACATCTTGAAATCAAATCATGTTGGCAAGTCAGAGACTGCAGACACCTTTCTGAATTCTTACATATAAAATTTTTTAATAATGTGAATTCCTAGGCTTGTGGATTGCAAAGAAGTTTTCACTATATTAATATATTAAATGGTAGATTTGTTTCTGTTGTCTATGTTTTATTTTTAGTTTCTTTTTGGACCTAAGATATTTTGCTCCTCTCTTGTGTCATGTACTATAAATGGTGGTTTTCGACATTATCAACCCCAATTCATTTACTCAAATGACTTATCAACTATGAAAATTACGTTTAAAAATTTTTCACAGTACTTCATAAAGCCAAAAGTCTGAAAAAAAAAAAAAAAGGGACTAGGACATTCCATAAAGCCACTGGATCACCTTGATTTGAAATTAAATCATGTTCATTCCATCTTCCCTTCCCTTTTCTCTTTACTTCGTTGTTAATCTTTACGTCACTTACTGCTATTACTTCTTTTCTTGAAAGCATTATATATTTAAAATTCCTGTGACATATAATATGTCCTCTGGAAAATGCAGGTAACAATGACATCCACCATCTCAAAACCAAAAGAAATGCCTGTCAAGTGAATGAGTAGTTGCAAACCTGATGTTATATATTTTTTACTATCAATGTGTCTATTTTTCTAATCCTTGGTCCAGATTCCAGATGTTCTGTTTATTATTGTTTACTTTTTAAGTTGTAGTTGACCACAAATAATTTTTAAGAAGGAGAAATTATTTTATTTTATTGCAGAATACAGTCTCAGAGCAACTTGAGAAGTGTTATTCCAGAGATCAGATCTATATCTATGTGGGAGACATACTCATTGCTCTTAACCCTTTTCAGAGTCTGGATCTTTACTCCACAAAGGTATGTCATATGGGGTGCATTCTCTTACTTCATACACATAATTATACATTCAGATACTTAAATTAATTTAAATGAATGCCAGAAAAATTTTATCCACTATTTTGAATAAACAGTTATATAATTGTTATTAAAACATAGAACTAGGAAAAGTAGAAGATGGAGTCAATCTGGGTGCAGTTTGTGGTCTTCCTTTCTCCAAATGTGTGTGCCAGAGTGTTTATTACATTCAGTTACTGGTAACGGATCTACATTAAATATTGTGTCACTAAACAGATGCCTTTAAAAGCATATACTTAAGTCTGCTTTAAAAGGTATGTACTTAATGTATGTCTGCCACTGAACCGAGTATGGGAGCGTCAAAAGTATAATTACATTGTTTATGTAGATAATACATACTTAATGGCTACAAAAATTGTCACTATGAGTTAAAAATGCCTTTTGATGTATTATTGGCTTCATTAATATCACACACATGTTTTATGAATATGAATATATAATTATCAACTATTCAACCCCTAATGGCTTAAATATAGAATACTATTCTGGAATTAAACAAGGTTCTTTTTCATTTTTAATTGGACTCATTCTCTTCTGGCTATTTGTGTACTCCAGAAAATTATTTAATACTGTTCCTAATAGTTATTTTTGTGTGTGAAAAGTACATATCTCTGTCATCTTTTACCATCCTAAAATTTATAGGAATAACAGTAAATTTATGAGCCCTGACCTATGTTTCAGAAGATTCGGGTTTTAGTGCAATCCTACTATCAATTCACTGTGTGATCATGGACAAATCAAATGAGAGAATGTATGTTAAATGATGTGAAAGGAAAAACATGGTGGTCATATGTGAGACATTATTATATCCAAGGAGCAGTTAACAAACTGAAACCTGATCGTCTTATTTTTAATGAATGCTTTCACTTAAGTAAATAATGGAATTTTGAAACCTTACATTCTGCTTTGGAAGTACAATGCAGAATCTTTTAAATTATTTTGTGTCATATCATATTTCTGGGCTGTTTTGTGTCAGGCTTTTATTTTACATAGTTATACATTTAGATATATGTGTAATATGTGTGTAACATGTATGTAATAATGTTTTGGTGGTATAAAATGGCATTTTTATTTATACTTTGCTTTAAAAATTGGAGCTATATTTGTAAATAATTCAGGACTTAAAAACAAAAAAAACAAAAAGCCCTACAAATGTATTCTTTTTAACCCTTAGCATTCCAAACTATATATTGGATCAAAGAGAACTGCCAGTCCTCCTCACATTTTTGCAATGGCTGACTTAGGATATCAATCTATGATAACATATAATTCAGATCAGGTAAGAAGAGTCTCCCATTCTTAGAAATTTACCTCATAGTTACTTAAATGTCACCTGAATTTTGAGGATAAGGTCTTCTCACAGTTTTCTTTTCTATGTGTAGTGCATTGTTATTTCTGGAGAAAGTGGTGCTGGAAAGACAGAAAGTGCTCATCTTTTAGTTCAGCAGCTGACAGTGCTTGGAAAGGTATAATTCATTTTTTTCTCTGTCCCATCAGAAATATTTATTGAATTTCAGAACTTAATATAACTCATTAATATTCTCTAGTATCTCACATTTAATAATGTACAGAAATTTTAAAATACAGTTGTTATCCTTTGAGAGTTTAAAATAATGAGCAATATGAAAAGCATGTACTCTGTTTTGAGGATTTTCTAACTTTTAGCACACTTATTAGCAAAGCTTATAAATGTGATTTTCATTCTTTTTAGTCCCAGTGCATTTATTGAATGCTTTCTTTACTTTTTCTCCTTTTGTTGCTAGCAGGTTAAAAGACAGTCAACATACAAAAATCAGTTGTATTTACATACTATATGTGTATACTAGCAATGGTCCATTACAAATTGAATCTTAAAAGTGCCATTAACAATAAAATAAAAAAACCATGACCTATGTAGATCTAAATATTATTATATACGTGCAAGATTTGTATGCTGAAAACTGAAAGAGTTAAAAGAAATAAAAGACCTAAATAAACGAAGAGGTGTATCATGATCATGGATTAAATGACTCAATGTTATTAAGATGTCAGTCTTCCACAAATTGATCTGTAGATATAATGCAGTTATGATAAAAATCCAATCAGGATTTTTTTTTTTTTTTTTTTGGTGGGAATTGACAAGGTGACTCCAAAATATATAATGAAAGGCAAGGGAACTAGAATAACCAAACAATCTTGAGAAAGAGCAAAGTTGGAGGATTCATACTACCTTATTTCCAGACTCGCTGTAAAGCTGCAATAGTCAAGACAGTGTGTCATTAAACAGAATAGAGAGGCTACTCGCATATGGTTTATTGATTTTTGACAAAGGTGTAAAATTCATTAATTAAGAAAGGTGGTCTTTTCAACAAATGGTGTTGAAATAATTGGATAGTCCCATACAAAAAAATTAACATCAATCTATACTCACATGTTATACAAATTTTTAACTCAAAATGCATCATAGATCTAAACATAAAACCAAAAGCCATAAAATTACTACAGGAAAACATAGGAAAAGTTTTTGTGATGTTGAGTTAGGTGAAAGAGTTCTTAGATTCAACTCAAAATGCATAATTTATAAATGGAAAAATTTGATTTTGTCAAAATTAAGAATGTCTGTTCTCTGATGACACTGTTACAAAAATGAAAACACAACCCACAGACTCAGAGAAAATATTTGCAAGGCACACAACTAATAAAGGACTTGAATCTAGACTATATAAAAAAAAACTAATAAAACTCAATAAGAAATGAAATGACAATTTAAAAACAAACATAATGTTTGAACAGTCACTTCACCAAAGATAATTATGTATGGTACATAAACAAATGAAAAGTTGCTCAACATCAGTATCATTTGGGAATGCAAGTTAAAACCACAAGAAAACACTATTACAAAACTATTAAAATGACTGAAATGGCTAGCTTTTTCTAATCTAACAGTACCAAATACTGACAGAGATATGTGTATTACTCCATTCTCACACTGCTGTAAAGAACTTTCCGAGACTGGGTAATTTATAAAGGAAAGAGGTTTAATTGACTCACCGTTTTGCATGACTGGGAGGCCTCAGGAAACTTACAATCATGGCAGAAGGTGAAGGGGAAACAAGGACCCTCTTCACATGGCAGCAGGAGAGAGAAGAGTGAGAGAAGGAGGAACTTGCCCAACACTTATGAAACCATCAGATCTTGTGAGAATTCACTCACTATCACGAGAACAGCATGGGGGAAACTGCCCCATAATCCAATCACCTCCCTCCCTTGACATGTGGGGATTACAGGTCCTTCCCTAGACATGTGGGGATTACAAATCAAGATGAGATTTTGGTGGAGACATAGAGCCAAATGATATCAACATGTGTTACCGAAACACCAGGGGTTTGGTCTAGGTCCTGCTACTTGCTGCGCAGAAAGCCAATGACTGAGATGATGAGTATTGCCAAAGAAGTAGGCTTTAATCAGGTGTTGCACCCGGGAAATGGGAGCTGTCTCAAATCTATCTCTTTGATCAATTAAAACTAGGGGTTTACATAACAGGGAAGACATGTAAGAATGTATAAGAACACAGAAACTAGGGAGAGACAAGGAAGCAATAATGATGAATGAGGGGTCTGCATCTTATTGTCTGGATGTGGTGATCTATGGAGTTTCAGTTCTTTGATACTTTTTTTTGAGAGGCCTGAAGGTGGTTTCCTCAGGAGGGAAATCAGATAAAACAAATTGTAAAGTTCAAGCTCCAAGACCAGAAGGGTCAATTTTCCATGTTTATTTAAAGAAAAGAATCTATGGGACTATTGGGTTTCATATGGAGCAACTGTATTTCTGGTGAGAATGCAAAGTGGTACAGCCACTTTGGAAAACAGTTTGGATGTTTCTTATAAGCTACACTTACCATACAACCCAGCAGTTCTACTGCTATGTGTTTATCTGTGCTATGTGCCTTTCTGTATAGACTATGAAAACCTTTACAGAAACCTATAGACAAAGATTTATAGAGACTTTATTTACAAACTCCAGAAAGTGGAATAAACAAACTATAGTATATTAATACAGTGAAATATTACTCAGCAATAAAAAGAAATAAACATTGAGTCCAGGAGTTCAAGACCAGCCTGGGCAACATAGCAAGACCTCTATGAAAAAATTTAGAACTTAGCCAGGCATGATTGCACATGCCTACAGTCCCAGCTACTTGGGAAGCTGAAGTGGAAGGATTGTTTGAACTATGGAGGTCAAGGCTGCAGTGAGCTATGGTGGCACCACCGCACTCCAGCCTGGGTGACAGAGCAAGACCCTGTCTCAAAAATAGAAAAAGAACAAACATTGATACAAGCAATAATGAATTCCATTAAATTATTGTTGGATGAGGCCAGGTGCTGTGGCTCACGCCTATAGTCCCAGCACTTTGGGAGGCCGAGGCAGGCAGATCAAGAGGTCAGGAGATCAAGACCATCCTGCTAACATGGTAAAACCCCGTCTCTACTAAAAATACAAAAAATTAGCCGGGCGTGGTGGCAGGTGCCTGTAATCCCAGCTACTTGGGAGACTGAGGCAGAAAATGGCATGAACCTGGGAGATGTGAATGGTGTGAATCTGGGAGGCAGAGCTTGCAGTGAGCCAAAATCATGCCACTGCACTCCAGCCTGGGCAACAGTGCAAGACTCCGTCTCAAAAAAAAAAATTGTTTTTGGATGAAGCTCAAATGTATTATGCAAGTGGAAGAAGCATTATGCAAGTCGGGCACGGTGGCTCATGCCTGTAATCCCAGCACTTTGGGAGGCTGAGGTAGGTGGATCACCTGAGTCAGGAGTTCAAGACCAGCCTGGACAATATGGTGAAACCCCATCTCTACTAAAAATACAAAAATTAGCTGGGCATGGTGGCAGGTGCCTGTAATCCCAGCTACGCGGGAGGCTGAGGCAGGCAGAATTACTTGAACCTGGGAGGTGGAAGTTGCAGTGAGCTGAGATCGCACCACTGCACTCCAGCCTGGGCGACAGTGCGAGACTCCATCTCAAAAAAAAAAAAAAAAATTGTTTTTGGATGAAGCTAAAATGCATTATGCAAGTGAAGAAGCCAGAATCAAAAGACTGCATAATGTGTGATTCAGTTTACATGCCATTCTTGCAAATTTAAAACAGTACAGACAGAAACAGATCAGTGATTATCAGGAAATGGGGGTGGAGAGAGGGATTGACTGCAAAGAGTCACAAGACAATTTGGGGTGGTGAAGGAATTATGCTATATGTAGACTGTGATGGGGGTAACATGATGGCACATGTAAAAACTCTCAGCGCTGTACAGTATAAAGGATGACTCTTACTGTATGTAAATTATACCTTAATTTTTTTAAAAAAGGAAGTTGAGGATAGACACTTTGATTTTCCAGGTAAAGATCTTACAATAAGATAAAATTGTACTTTAATGACGCTAATGGCCAAAAAAGAAAAAAAAATTGTTTACAATTTATGCCTGTAAAAATTTTTATTACGATCTACATAGTTATAATTTGCCATGTTAAAATTTTTGCCAATTCTGTGAGGAATCTTGCGTTACAAAACACCAATAGGTTGAAGGTTAAACCTAATCTGTCTATAAAAGATTGAGGCTGCACAGTTCAAAACAACTGCTTAATTGAATTTAATTCACTATTGTAAAAGGGGTTGAGTTTTTTATTTGATTCTCCACTTGGTCACTGTTGGTGTAGAGAAGAGCTACTGATTTGTGTACATTTATCTCATATCTGGAAACTTTGCTGAATTCTTTTATCAGTTCTAGGAATTTTCTGGAGGAGTACTTAGGGTTTTCAAGGTACATGATCATATCATCAGCAAACAGTGACAGTCTGACTTTCTTTTTACTGATTTGGATGCCCTTTATTTCTTCCTTTTCACTGATTGCTCTGGCTAGGACTTCCAGTGCTATGTTGAAGACAGGTGGTGAGAATGGGGATCCTTTTCTTGTTCCCATTCTCAGAGGGAATGCTTTCGACATTTCCCCATTCAGTATTATGTTGGCTGTGGGTTTGTCATAGATGGCTTTTATTACGTTAAGATGTGTCCCTTGTATGCCAATTTTGCTGAGAATTTTAATCATAAAGGGATGCTGGGTTTTGTCAAATGCTTTTCCTGCATCTGTTGAGATGATCATGTGATTTTTGTTTTTAATTCTGTTTATGTGGTGTATCACATTTATTGACCTGCATATGTTAAACCGTCCCTGCATCCCTGGTATGAAACCCATTTGATCATGGTGGATTATCTTTTTGATATGTTGTTGGATTCAGTTAGCTAGTGTTTTGTTAAGGATTTTAGCATCTTTGTTCATCAAGGATATAGGTCTGTAGTTTTCTTTTTTGGTTATATCCTTTCCTGGTTTTGGTATTAGGGTGATGCTGGCTTCATAGAATGAATTAGGGACAGTTCCTTCTTTCTCTATCTTGTGGAATAGTGTCAAAAAGGTTGATGCCAATTCTTTAATGTCTGGTAGAATTCGAGAATTCAGCTGTGAATCCATCTGGTCCTGGACTTTTTTTTTTTTTTTTTTGGTAATTTTAAAATTACAATTTCAATCTTGCTGCTTGTTATTCGTCTGTTCAGAGTATTTAATTCTTCCTGATTTAAGCTACAAGGGTTGTATTTTTCCAGAAATTTATTCATCTCTTCTAGGTTTTCTAGTTTATGTGTGTAAAGGTGTTTATAGTAGCCTTGAGTGGTCTTTTGTATTTCAGCGGTGTCAGTTGTAATATCTCCTGTTTCATTTCTGAATGAGGTTATTTGAATTTTTTCTGGTTTTTTCCTGGTTAATCTTGCTAATGGTCTATCAATTTCATTTATCTTTTCAAAGAACCAGGTTTTTGTTTCATTTATCTTTTGTGGGGTTTTTTGTTTGTTTGTTTCAGTTTCGTATAGTTCTGCTCTGATCTTGGTTATTTCCTTTCTTCTGCTAGGTTTGGGTTTGGTTTGGTTTGTTTCTCTAGTTCCTTGAGGTGAGACCTTAGAATGTCAGTTTGTGTCCTTTCAGTTTTTTTTTTTTTTTTTGACATAGGCATTTAGGGCTACGAACTTTCCTTTTAGCACCGCCTTTGCTGTATCCTAGAGGTTTTGATAGGTTGTGTCATTATTTTTGTTCAGTTCGAAGAACTTTTTAATTTCCATCTTGATTTTGTTTTTGACCCAGTGCTCATTTGGGAGCAGGTTGTTTGATTTCCATGTATTTGCATTCTGATCTGAGAGAGTGCTTGATATAACGTCAATTTTCTTAAATTTATTGAGGCTTGTTTTATAGCTTATCATACGGTCTGTCTTGGAGAAAGTTCCATGCATTGTTGAATAGAATGTATACTTTGTGGTTGTTGGATGAATGTTCTGTATGTATCTGTTAAGACTATTTGTTCCAAGATGTAGTTTAAATCCATTGTTTCTTTGTTGACTTTCTGCCTTGATGACCTGTCTAGTGCTGTCAGTGGAGTATTGAAGGCTCCCACTATAATTGTGTTGCTGTCTATCTCATTTCTTAGGTCTATAGTAATTGCTTTATAGATCTGCGATCTCCAGTGTTAGGTGCATATATGTTTAGGATTGCGGTATTTTCCTCTTGGACAAGGCCTTTTATCTTTATATAATGTTCCTCTTTGTCTCTTTTAAAGTTTGTTTTGTCTGATATAATAATAGCTACTTTGCTGGCTTTTGGTGTCCATTTGCATGAAATGCCTTTTTCCACCCCTTTACTTTAAGTTTATGTGAGTCTTTATGTGTTAGGTGAGTCCCCCAAAGGCAGCAGATAGTTGGTTGTTGAGTTCTTATCCATTCTGCAATTCTGTATCTTTTAAGTGGAGCATTTAGGACATTTACATTCAATGTTAGTATTGAGATGTGAGGTACCTGCATTCGTCATGCTATGTTTCCTGGTACTTTAGTTTTTGGTTTTGTTTCTGCTTTTAATTTGTATTTTTGTTTCATAAGTCCTGTGTGATTTATGCTTTAAAGAGGTTCTGTTTTGATGTGCTTCCAGGATTCATTTTAAGATTTAGAGCTCCTTTTAGCAGTTCTTATAGTGGTGACTTGGTAATGGCAAATTCTCTCAGCATTTGTTCATCTGAAAAAGATTGTCTCTTTCCTTCATATATGATGCTTAGTTTTGCCGGATACAAAATTCTTGGCTGATAATTGTTTTGTTTCATTAGGCTGAAAATAGGGCCCCAATTCCTTCTAGCTTGTAAGGTTTCTGCTGAGAAATCTGCCATTAATCTGTAGGTTTTCCTTTATAGGTTACCTGGTATTTCTGTCTCACAGCTCTTAAGATTCTTTCCTTCATCTTAACTTTGGATAACCTGATGAGATGACAGTGTGCCTAGATGAAGACCTTATTGTGATGAATTTCCCGGGTGTTCTTTGTGCTTCTTGTATTTGGATGTCTAGGTCTCTAGCAAGGCCAGGGAAATTTTCCTTGATTATCCCCACAAATATATTTTCCAAGCCTTTAGAATTCTCTTCTTCCTCAGGAACAGCGATTATTTTTAGGTTTTGTTGTTTAACCAAAGTAATCCCAGACTTCTTGGAGGCTTTGTTCATATTTTCTTATTCTTGTTCTTTTTTCTTTGTCTTTGTTGGATTGGGTTAATTTGAAGACTTTGTCTTTGAGCTCTGAATTTCTTTCTTCTACTTGTTCAGTTATATTGCTGAGACTTTTCACAGTATTTTGCATCTCTAAAAGTGTATCCAAAGTTTCCCAAATTTTTGATTGCTTTTTCTTTAAGTTATTTATTTCCTTGAATATTTCTCCCTTCACTTCTTTTATCATTTTTCAGATTTCCTTGTATTGAGCTTCACCTTTCTCTGGTCCCTCCCTGATTAGCTTAATAACTAACCTCTTGAATTCTTTCTCAGGTAAATCTTTTTTGTTTGTTTGTTTGTTTTCAGTTCAGATCCATTGCTGGTGAACTAGTGTGATTTTTTGTTGTTGTTGTTGGGGGTGTTGCAGAGCCTTGTTTTGTCATATTACCAGGGGTGGTTTTCTGGTTCCTTTTTATTTGAGTAGGCTCTGTCAGAGGGAAAGTCTAGGGCTGAAGGCTGTTATTCAGACTCTTTTGTCCCACAGGGTGTTCCCTCGATGTAGTTCTCTTCCTCTTTTCTATGGATGTGGCTTCCTGTGAGCTGAACTGCAGTGATTGTTGTCTCTCTTCTGGGTCAAGCCACCCAGCAAGTCTGCCCAGCTCCGGGCTACTACTGGGGGTTGTCCACACAGAGTCCTATGATGTCAACTGTCTATGGGTCTCTCAGCCATGGATACCAGCACCTGTGCTGGTGGAGGTGATGGGGGGAGTGCAGTGGACTCGATGAGGGTTCTTAGCTTTGGTGGTTTAATGCTCTATTTTTGTGCTGGTTGACCTCCTGCCAGGAGGTGGCACTTTCAGAAAGTATCAGCTGTGGTAGTATGGGGTGGAACCGGCCGTGAGTGGGGCCCTAGAACTCCCAAGATTATATGCCGTTTTTTTTCTGCTACCAGGGTGGGTAGGGAAGGACCATCAGGTGGGGGCAGGGCCAGGTGTGTTAGAGTTCAGACTCTCCTTGGGTGGGTCTTGCTGTGGCTGCTGTGTGGGAATGGGGGTAAGATTCCCAGGTTCCTGGAGTTGGGTACCTAGGGGGATTATGACTGCTTCTGCTGAGTCATGCAGGTTGTCAGGGAAATGGAGGAAAGCTGGCAGTCAAAGGCCTCACCCAGCTCCCACGCAAACTGAAGAGTGGATCTCACTCCCACCATGCCCCCCGCAACAGCTGAGTCTGTTTCCAGGCAGAGGGTGAAATGGGCTTGAAAACCTGCCCCAGGCTATCCTCCTCCCAGCTGCAAAAGAAAAGTGCTTGGCTCTTCCCCTGCTTGTGGAGTCTACACACCAGATTTGCACACTCCCCCGAGTTCTGGCCAGGCTTCTTGCCAGGTCAAACTGTTACAAAGTTCAGCTAAAGAGTTCCTTATCCCCATGCAGTTTTACCCTCTGCTCCTCTGGCCACCCTCCCCTTGGATCCCTGTGGTGCCAGGCAGGAGTGGCCTGCTAGGGGACCCAGGAAGCTCCCAGGGTTTTTCTGCTGCTTCCTCTACCCCTATATTTCGCTTGGCTCTCCAAATGGATTCGGTTCCATGTAAAGTCAGAAACTTCTCCCACCTTCAGCTTCTCAGCTTCTCCAGTGGGGATGTGTGTTCAGGAGAAGAGGGTCTTCTTCTCCCACTTCTGCAGTTGGGGCACTCACAGTATTTGGAGGGTCTCTCAGGTCCTGCGGGAGTGGTCCACTTCCTTCAGGGGGTCTGTGGGTCCTCTTGAGATTGCTGGTTTGTTCTTGCATTAATCCGGAGCTAAAATTCACAGTGCAAGCTCCTGTACGCTGCCCTGTCTGGAGCTGCAATCCAGTCCTGTCTCCCATCTGCTATGATGATTGACCCTTCCTGGGATTGTTTTTTTCTATTTCTGTGAAGAATGCCTTGGGATCTTGATAAGGATTGCACTGATTCTGTATATTTGGGTAGTATGGATATTTTAACAACATTAATTCTTCTGATCCCTGAGATATATTTTCATTTATTTGTGTCTTCCTCAACTTCTTTCATCACTGTTTTACAGTTTTCAGTGTATAGATCTTTCACCTCCTTGGTTAAATTTATTCCTAATGTTTTATTTTTATGCTTTTGTTAATGGGATTGCTTTCTTGATTTATTTTTCAGTTAGGTTATTATTTATGTATAAAAATGTTACTTACTTTTATATGTTGATTTTGTATCCTAAAATTCTATTGAGTTATTACTTCTAACAGTTATTTTGTGGGATATTTGGGGCTTTTTACAGGTAGGATCACGTTATCTGCAAATGCAGTAGTCTCCACTTATCCCCACAGGGGATATGATCCAAGATACACTTGTGGTTGCCAGAAACTGCAGATAATATCAAGCCCTATATATACTGTTTTTTCCTAAACATCCCTATGATAAAGTTTAAATTATAAATTAGGCACAATACAAGATTAACAACAATAACTAAAAATAAAATATAACACTATACTGTAGTAAACATCATATGAATATGATATCTCTCTCTCTCTCTCTTTCAAAATACCTTAGTGTCACTTGTTTTAGGGGATCCCTTGCTGACTTCTTTGTGTAGGCTCAATGCTTTCTGGTTCAACCACTGACACCAATCAGAAAACATTTTCTGTTCATGTCTTCCACCCACAAATGTAACGCCTTCTTATCTTAACTAAGTGCTGATCATGCACTATGACTATGACTTTTGCAATATGATATGTGACGGTAAAACTAGCACAAGTTTCTTTTTCCTTCTTCACAATTTAACAGATAGTAGACCTCAACATACAATATTTTTTCTTCCCTTATGAAGTCAAGAACTTTCACCTTTTCACTTCAAGCAGGCAAATATGGTTTCTCTTTGACATATTCAAATTGTCAGCATCACTACTCTTGTGCTTTGGGGCCATTAAGTAAAATAAAAATTATTTGATGGCCAGAACTGTGATACTGTGACAGCTGATCTGATAACTGAGAGGACTACTAAGTTGGCTGACAGGTGGGTAGCGTATACAACGTGGATACGTTGGGCAAAGGAAGGATTCACTTTCCAGGTGGGACAGAATACGGTGGCACAGATTTAATCACACTACTCTGAATGGCATGCAATTTAAAACTTAGAAATTATTTATTTCTGGAATTTTTCATTTAATAGTTTTAGACCATGGTTGACTGCAGGTCAACTTCTTCCTTTCTGATTTGGGTACCTTTTATTTCTTTATCTTGTCTGATTGTTCTTATTAGTACTTCCAGTACTATGTTGAATAGAAGTGATAAGAGTGGGTATTTTTTTGCGTTGTAATAGATACTATTGGAAAAGCTTTTAGTTTCTCCTCATTGATTATAATGTTAGCTGTGGATTTTTCATACATTCCCTGTATTATGTTGAGGAATTTTCTATACCTAAACTGTTGAGAGTCCACATCAAGAAAAGATGTTGTGGTATCTTAAATGGTCTTCTATAACTCATACATATGATGTAGATTATTCTGTGGTTGAAAAATGTTAAAAATTGTGTCTTTTCAAGGTAAAGAAACCTATTACCACTTTGCTTAATATTGCTTTTCTATTGCCTAAGAAAATGTTATATAATTGTAGGTAGCTCCTGTATTCTTTGGGAATGAAAATGGTTATGCCAAAGAATACTTCATTCCTTCCAAAATGTCCTTTTTCTTCCTGCGGAATACCGCTACTTAGTGGAAATCACAGCAAGACCAGCAATTTCCAGATAGTTCATAAAAATCTGGGACATTCTGTCAATAGAAAAATAAATAGCTATAGAAAGGCCTCTTATGAGTTATACCTTAGTAAATGCTTTTCTTTTTGTAATCTCATAGGAAAATGGAATACAGCTTCCACTTTTAAAATTAAAAAAAGAAGGGGTGTTGGACTTTGTCAGATACTTTTTCTGCATCAATTGAGATGATTATGTGGTTTTTATCTTTGACTCTGTTAATATGTTGAATCACATTGTTTGATTTGCATATGTTAAGCTAGATTTGCATGCCAGGGATAGATTTTGCTTGGACATGATATATAATCTTTTTAATGTGTTATTGGATTTGGTTTGCTAATATTTTATTGAGAATTTTTGCATCAGTGTTCATCAGAGAAACTGGCCTGTAGTTTTCTTTTCTTGTGATACCTTTATCTGGCTTAGGTAGTAAAGTAATGCTGGCCTCATAAAGTGTAGTTGAAAGTATTCCCTCTGGCTCTATTTTTTATTATTTATTAATTTGCTTTTCTTAGAGACAGAGTCTCACTCTGTCACCCAGGCTGGAGTACAGTAGCATAATCATAGCTCACTGCAGTGTCTGAACTCCTGGGCTCAAGTGACCCTCCTGCTTCAGCCTTCCCAGTAGCTGGGACTACAGGCATGTGCCAGTGCACTGGGCTAATTTTATAATTCTTTGTTCAGATGAGGTCTTATTTTGTTGCCCAGGCTGGTCTCAAACTCCTGGCTTCAAGCTGTCTTCCCACCTTGGCCTCCCAAAATGCTGGAATTACAGACATGAGCCACACTGTGCCTGGCCTAGCTCTACTTTTTAGAAGAGTTTAAGAAGTATTGGTATTGATTTTCTTCCACTGTTTGGTGGAATTCAGCTGTGAAGCCACCTTATCCTAGGCTTTTCTTTGTTAGGAGGTTTTGATTACTTCTTCAATTTCTTTATTTGTTTTTGGTCTGTTCAGGCTTTCTAATTCTTTCTGACTCAATTTTGGTAGATTATATTTTTCTAAGAATTTATCTACTTCCTCCAGGCTACCCAAATTGTTTATAGATATTTATTCATAATAGTCCCTATGATCCTTTTTATTTCTGATACGTCTGTTGTAATTTCTCTACTTGCATTTATTATTTTACTTATCTTAGTCATCACTCTTATTTTCTTAGACTAGCTGAGGGTTTGTCAGTCCTGTTTTTTTCAAAAGCAAAACTCATAGTTTTATTGATTCTTTTTATAGTTTTTCCTTTCTCTATTTGATTTATTTTTGCTCAGGTTTTGATTTTTTTCCTTTCTTCTGCTAATTTTGGCTTTAGCTTTTTCTTCATTTTTTAGTTCCTCGAGGCATAATGTTAGACTATTTATTTTGGAGCTTGCTTCTTTTTTAACATAGGAATTTATTGCTACAAACCTCTCTCTTAGAATTGCTTTTGCTACATTCCATAGGCTTGTTATGTTGTGTTTTCCTTGTGGTTTGTCTCAAGGTATTTTTTACTTTCCCTTTTACTTTCTTCTTTGACCAATTGGCTGTTCAGCAGTACATTGTTTAATTTCCACATAGTTGATCATCTGTGGTGCTAGGAGGTGCTCCTGCTTAGGTGTGCCAGAGGCTTGGAGCCCCAGGGTGCAAGGTACCACCTCACCTGTGATGTGTGGTGGCAGCAACTACTTCAGTGTTCAGGAGGCCTGAGGCCCTCTGAGGGTGGGGTGCTGCCTCAGCTCTGATGCAAGGGAGCTCCCTCAGCCAAGCTCAGAGCCTGTGAGGACTGCAGGAGTCTCCAGTAGCAATGACTGCAAGTGTGAACAGTAGTGAGAAAGGTTGCTGGGGGTATCTTGCTTACCTTTTCCTTGCAGGGAGCTGTCCTTCCTTGATGGTTGTGAGCTGATCCCCACTTGGGGCATGATGTGGTAAAGGTAAGGTGTTTCCTTTCCTTCTCTATGTGGCCATCCTGGGTTTCTGTGCTCTACAGGATTTCTACTGGCTGCTTTTTTGCTGTTCTCCAGCGTGCTCCTTTAGTTATTTTGGTTTAAATGTACTTGTTTACTCATTTGCAGGTAGCGGGGGACTTGAAGGTGTTATTATCCATTCTCACACTGCTATAAAGAGCTACTTGAGACTGGGTAATTTATAAAGAAAAGAGGTGTAATTGACTCACAGTTCCACATGGCTGGGAAGGCCTCAAAAAAACTTACAATCATGGGCAGAAGGTGAAGGGGAAGCAAGCCCAGCAAAGCAGGAGAGAAAGAAAGAGGGAGCAAAGGGAGAAATGCCACTTTCAAGCCATCAGATCTCATGAGAACTCAGTCCTTATCACAAGAAGAGTGAGGGGGAAAATCCACCCCCATGATCTAATCATCTCTCACCAGGCCCTCTCCCCTGACACATGGAGATTACAATTTGACATGAGATTTGGGTGGGGACACAGAGCCAAACCATATCAGAGGGAGAGCACTAGGAGCTTCTGGCCAACCATCTTGATGTCACTTCTAATTCATTTTCAAAATGATGAGTAGGAAGAATTCCATGTTCCTGTTAAAAACTAATTGAGCGCGGTGGCTCAAGCCTGTAATCCCAGCACTTTGGGAGGCTGAGACGGGCGGATCACGAGGTCAGGAGATCGAGACCATCCTGGCTAACACGGTGAAACCCCGTCTCTACTAAAAAAAAATACAAAAAACTAGCCGGGCGAGGTGGCGGGCGCCTGTAGTCCCAGCTACTCGGGAGGCTGAGGCAGGAGAATGGCGTGAACCCGGGAGGCGGAGTTTGCAGTGAGCTGAGATCCGGCCACTGCACTTCAGCCTGGGCGACAGAGTGAGACTCCGTCTCAAAACAACAACAACAACAACAACAAAACTAATTGAGTGGTTTTAATATGTTCTATCAGAAGTCTTGACCCAGTGGCTTAATATAACCTCTACTTAGCAGACTTGTGACCGTCTCGGGAGTGGAAGAGCCAGGAGAGACCTAAAAAAAAGGTGGCGCTACCCCAGGTGTCTCATCTCAGCCTTTTCTTCCCCCTTGCCCATCAACCACTCTCTCCTTCTAGAAGTATCATTTTAAAAGGTTTTGACAATGGTGAGATAAGATTTAATGTGGGGCACGGGGACAGTGAGGCATAGCATATTATCCTGGTGTAGAGGAGCTGAATACCTGAATGAATTTACTCACAGGTCTTTGCTATTCTGTCCTGATCTGCGGGCTGATAGAGGTTCTCATCAGTGATAAATTAATTGTGTGTGAATGTGGTTCTGTAGATGTCAGCAAACTCCTTAATCTAATCTCTTTGTCTTGTTTTAGATTAATGTTAATTGGGGATGGGTATATATGTATTTTCAGATTCCTACCCTTATCACATCTTATCTTGTTTTAACTTATGTCCTTGATAAGGATTTACCAGATGGAAAAACGAGGTGTTTGGTAAATAGAACTTACCTTTGAAATATGCAGTCTTCCAAATCTTACTTAGCAGGTCACTGCTGTTCAATATATGCCAATGAAAATGTTATCTCACCTTTTTCATGGGTGCAAGGCCAGCCCAAAACATTTTAAAAGAGCCAAGTTCATCCCCCAAATTACTATGCTCTTCTCTCACCCCTTATTGCCTCTTTTATAAGATACTCAAAGTTCTTACGCAGCCTGAAAACTTCATTGTGAATGCCCCCTCCAACCCACTCAAATTCTAATGTAGCCTGTGTTCCAGAAATAGCTTCCACTGTTCTCCCTCGACATAGAAAATTTGCAATAAGTCTAACATAGTTGATCTTGGTAAAGTATTAAGGTAGGTATTACACTGAAAATAATCTACTTCAGCTAACTTCTGCCAAGTTGTGAATAACTAATACCTCCCTACACCTCAGGGGGCAGAGTTTGGAATGCCTTTGTAAAAGTGATTGGCTATTAACCCAAATAAATTTCTACTCAGTAGAATTTCAACTAAAGTGGTAAAAAAGAAACATGGAACATACTTCTTTGAGAAGAGGAGCATAAGAGATGGGGAAGAAACAGAGGTAGAGCCATGTAAGCCTGCTAACCTTGACCTGGTTTCCACTCCTCCCATTCATACTTCCGAGCTGTTCTCACTTTTCATAATTATTCCCTTCTCTCTGCTTCTGAATTAATGAGTTATCTTTCCTCTCTTAGTTTCAGGGTTAGCAGCTTCTGTGGAAGCAAGTAAAGTGGTTCTGGCTTTGGGGACTATTTGGATGGGGGCCCAGGCAGGTAGAGGAGGAATAACAGAATGACAAGTGTACTTCAATGTGCATAGGCTGCTTATAAATTATCTTTGTAAATCAGGCAGAACTGCATTTGAATAGAAAAGTATAGAATATCTCCTTGTCCTTTTTTAAGAAAACAAGTGAGTGAATCCACGTATGGGAGGGCGAAAATAGACCAGGATGTAACATCTGCCAATATATCAGGAACATGCTTTTGTATGTTTATGTCTACATAAAGTGCTTACCAAAGAAAAGACATTTCATTATATACCAAGTTAATTTTTTATGTTTTTAAAAATATCTTAATATTTTCTCTTTAGGCTAATAACAGAACCTTGCAAGAGAAGATTTTACAAGTAAACAATTTGGTAGAAGCCTTTGGCAATGCCTGCACTATTATAAATGACAATTCTAGCCGATTTGGAAAATACTTAGAAATGAAATTCACCTCTTCTGGAGCTGTAGTGGGAGCACAGATTTCTGAATATCTCCTGGAAAAATCCCGAGTTATCCACCAAGCTATGTAAGTTTATTACAAACCTCTCCTATTTTGGAGGAAGCAGAAGCAAACATAATGCTTTAATAGTAAAATGTCTTTCTCATTCAATAAAATTTTGTTTATCACCTACTATATGCAAAGCACTTACCATTGAGAATGAAGAGATCTATCAGCACTGTCTTACTCTCAAATATATGTAACATTCAATAGAAGAATTAATAAATAACCTAAAATTTGTGCTGCCAGATAGAAAGCCTAAGCCCATCATAGAGGTACTAACAGCATAAATTAGAGACCGTTCTGACATAGCAGAGAATATATTTATCTATACAAAATTAATGTGAAATTTAATTCGAAATAACTGAATGCTTTTCTCTTTTAAATGCTAGCATATATAAATAGACATTTGTATTAATTCTATTCTTCCTATGTTTATACACAAGGGGCCAAATAAAAGATTCAAGAAGGAGCTTTATCGTATTGACCTTTTATTGCTGACTGATTTTAGCCATCAATACTCTTCATAATGCTTTGATATTAAGTTGAATGAATTCCTTTTGCGGATTTGTAGCTTAATGACAAAGTTTCTCTCCTGTCTCACAAAACATCTTTGTTATTCTATTGAGGAAACTATCGTTACACATTGGATTTGTACCCTGGTAGTTACATTATTTTGTTTAAAAGCTTGGCAAGTTAGAATCTTTCATTTTTCTTATGTTGGTTTTATGCTAAACATATGCTACATTATTGTAGTAATATGTCAAGTTAATTCACAGTAACATAATAAGCCTTGTTGTGTATTAGTACATTATTATTTAATGTAAGTGCCTTCAAGCTTGGTGTCATTCAATTCATGAGTAAGTCATGAATAGAAGTTGCCTGGAGTCCAGCTCCTGAGCACTAGCCCCAGTATGGAAAATTACCCTTTGGTCTTCAATTGAAAATATGGAAGGAGGCTGGGCGCGGTGGCTCACGACTGTAATCCCAGCACTTTGGGAGGCTAAGGTGGGCAGATCACAAGGCCAGGAGATCGAGACCATCCTGGCTAACAAGGTGAAACCCCGTCTCTACTAAAGATACACAAAATTAGCTGGGTGTGGTGGTGGGCGACTGGTGGTGGGCGCCTGTAGTCCCAGCTACTTGGGAGGCTGAGGCAGGAGAATGGCGTGAACCCAGGAGGCGGAGCTGGCAGTGAACCAAGATCGCGCCACTGCACTCCAGCTGGGGTGACAGAGCAAGACTCCATCTCAAAAAAAAAAAAAAAAAAAAAAAAAAAAAGGAAGGAATGATTATTAGACACATGTGGTTTTCAATTGTGGTACCAGACCATTTTAATCCACCTTGGGTAAGATATTTAAACCTTAAAGATCCTTACAGGATCTTGGCTCTGTAATTCATTGTATGTAGGATTTGAAACAGTTTACTCAACCTCTCTGCACCTCTGTTTTTCATCTTTAAAATGAAATGGCATTAGTACCTATCAATTAAGACAAGGTAGGTATAGTATGTACCACAATGAATGGCATATAGTAAGAAATCCATAAGTTTAAGCCATTAGTAGTAATAGTAGTATTAATAGTTGATTAGAAATAACATATAGCACAGTACCTGGGATATTGAAGATGTTCAATAAATGGTAGATACTATTTATTGATGCGTGTCCAGTGCCCAAAACTCGGTGGACATGTGTGTCAGTGCTATTGCGGCCCATAAGTAGAAGGACCTCAGGATCTTAGCAGATGTGGAAACTTAGCTAGTTCTCAAAACTGTTTGTTCTGCTCTCATAATTGTGTAAGCCTCTCCTTCAGGCCCTTTGGGGAGAACTACTTAAGAGTAACTAATTGGTAGATGGCACCACCATGTTGCACAATATTAAGGGATATCATTCACGGTGTATTCTATGGAGCTGAGTGCAGGAACACAGTTCATATAGAACAACACATGAACATAACCCTCTGGAGTTACACAACGAGGCCCTGAGCGTATAACCATAGAAATAATCCCGTTAATGCTTACTGAAATATTGTAGGATGCATTCTAAGAAATAGCATAGTCAGGATTATATTTAAGGCATGCTATGAATTAAGTAATTTTTCCCCCTAAGGAACTATTCTAATTTTACAACTTTGCTTATTGGGGAAAAGCATTCCAAATTCCAAATTCACAATCAAGTGGAAATATAACTCAGTTATAATTTGAGCACAGCTGTCTTTAATTTATAACACTTTTTCCATTTTTATGTTTTTTCTTTCACCTAATTTAATTGCATTTTTAAGTTCCAGAGGAGCTTTGAGTGACCTATGAATATGAAAATATTAGACCTGTGATTGATGGAAGAATTCTTAATAGGTACCTTTACAAATTATAAATTTAATTGCACTGTTATCAATCAGGGTACTGAACAGAAAGAACAAGCTCTAGGGTTTTAACTGAGAAAACTGTTTACAGAAGTCACATGAGCATTGAAGAGCCAAGAAGAAATGGTGAGATGCCCATGGACTAACAGGGGTGAGGAGCCATGGCTGCCTTCCTGTCTGCAGGCAGAGGGAGGGGCAGCACTAGTGCCTGGTGCCAGCTGCAGCTGTGGATCAGGGGCTGCCTGTAGAGAGCTATGGCCCCAATGGGATGCAGCCGTTCAGGGAGAGAGCAAGGGGATAACGTCCCAGCCTCTCTCTCCTCCCTCCGCCTGTTTCTTGCCTGTGCTTCCTATTGGCTGAACCCATATGGAAGCCAGAGAGCAAGGGAGTCCAGGGATTGCAGGCTGTAAGGATTGGCCTTTAGGGTCCCAGAGCAAGACAAAGAAGAGTGTAGAATGATCTGAGGAGTAGGGAAGAATCAGAGCAGACGAGTATCTTTTTTTGATGAACTCACCCTTTAAGACATTTTGTTCTTTTCTTCACTTTTTGCCTCTGACAATGTCATCCCAGCTCAATCTCTGACCACATTTATTTTTAGATTACCTTTCTAATGATGATGGTACTATCTTATAACCTGTGACTTAAATCCTTTTCTAAACATTGATAGTTTTCAAGGAGAAAATTTTAAAAGAGGCTACTTAATTTCAAGAATAAAATGAACCTATTGAAGGCAATGCTAGATAATTCTCATAAATACAAATTATAGCCATTTCCACTGCAGTTTCCTCCTGTTATTACAGTTCAGTTCAGCAGGCATTGATTGCATTTCTCTCATGTCCCCAGCACTTAACAGGACTCTATAGGAGACATAAATAAGTGGCAGACATGGTGCTCTCCATTGTGGAGAAAGGGAAATATATTTATGGAGCAGTTACTCTATGTCAGTCGCTGCGCTAAGCACCTTACAGTCATTATCTCTTTTAATTCTTGTAGTCATGTGACAGGGTGTTATCTTCTCTTTTAAAAGTGAGAAACTAAGAGAATTTTAATAAGTCGCTTAATGTCAAAAACTTAGCAATGAATGAGTTGGAGTTTGAAGCCTCGTCTGTCTGTCTGACTCCAAAGCCCACCATCCATCCATCCATCCATCCATCCATCATCTATCCATCCATCTATTTGACACATATTTATTGAGTGCCTACTGTGTGCTAGGCACAGGAGACATAAAGCCAAGTAAGGCAGGATTCTTGTGGTAACACAGCTCACAGTATGATAAAACTTGCTGATCACTCATGGTTTTCTAGCCTCTCATGAAAGTAAGAAATGAGTTCATCTGCTAAGATTCAGCAGGTAGATAGCAAGAGAAGGGGACTGAGGAGACTGCATATCCAGGAGGAGAGAGTTTATAAGGTGGGAGCTGTGATTAAAAAGGAAAAACTAAAAGTGTTGCTTTATGGATACCCTGTAGTCCCTTAAGAATGCAAAGCTTCATTATTAGCTTTCTAAGTCTGATTGTTGGCCACTTCATTGAATATTCAAAGGTTTCACAGGAATTAAGCTACATCCTTGTGAGTACTTTGCCACCGTTTGAGGCTGTCAGAGGCATTGGCTGCACAGGTAATCCCCAGGATGCAAAGCAGGTGAACACACATATGAGACAGCCCTGAAGGCCTTCCTGCAAGCAGCTGAGTGGAACTCACTCTGAAGAAGTGTTAGAAGATCCACAAGTAGGAGTGAGGCCACAATCAGAGAAATGATATTTGGTAACTTGTAAGACCCTGTGTCTGTCCTCAGGCAGTCCTGACCTGGGAACCCCTGGAAACATTAGCAAGTGTGGGATACCATAATGCTCTGTGTTCTTAAGCACAGCTTGATATGGTTAGGGACCCCGGGTAAGCTTTGGAGGTGTATTCTTTTCCTGTTTCTTTAACTTTCTGATTGTCCGTTGAAGGTCAGTATATTCCCCAAAGTTTCTCCAGGTCTTTTCAAATTATAATTCCCAATAAATGTAAACTGATGAAAAGAAATCCATTAATATTGTGTGTCTAAGTTTTAACACTTAACTGATACGATGTACAATTAGTGTACATTGTTAACAATCACAAATGTTAACTGATACAAATGTGATTGTGATTGTTAACACTTAACTGATACAATGTACAATTAGTGTATATTGTGAACAATGTAGTACAGTGTTAACATCACAATTGCACTATATTAGTTAATGTTAGCAATCACGTTGTTAGCACTTAACTGATACAATGTACAATTAATGAAGTGCACAATCAGTGTGCTTCATTAGAAGAAAGCAAACTGAATTATATGCTGTGCCAGTCGTAGAGAAGTTTTTATTATTCTGTGGTGAGAAAAGACAAGAACTAAAGGAAACTTTCAGTTTCGTTCTAACTTCAGTCATAGGCCATGTTGGTGTTTCTTGCATTATCACTGGTGACTGCAAAAAGTAACAGAATAGGATGAGTTCTGAAGGGTGTGCCAGTCCTCACTTCAGCACTCAGTCTCTGGACCACCCCTTTTCTTTAAACCTTCACTTTTCTTTGCCCCATGACTAGATTCTCCTGATTCCTCTCCTACCTCCCTGAATTTTTCTTCTGTTTTAGATTTATCCATCCAGTCTCACACTGTGTATTTACCAAATATTTGTCCCTGCAGCTTTTCTCTTTTGTTCTCTACACTCTCTCACTTCACAAATTCTTCTGACGTTATGGCCTCAACAGAGAGCCCTACGTGATTGACACCCAAAGACATACTTCTCCCCCTCTCTTAAAACTGAAAAACGTTTACATTTTTAAAAAATTTCCAACTACCTACATATCCTGCTACCATCTCAAATTCAACTGAATACACATCTCAAATCTATTTATTTTCCCATAGCCCCTTTCTTTTGGAATGGGACTATCCTTCTCTAATTATATAAGACCCCCTGACTCTCCCTTCACTCAGGGGAGAGTTTCAGTGCAGAATGCATACTAACCAATAGCATTGTTACTTTTCTCTTTAGAAAATGTCTTCCTTCCTTTTGAAATACTAAGGAAGAACAGAGATCTGCATTATTCACCTTATCAAGCTCTACCTTTTCATATTAAGTATTTCAATTTGTTAACTTTCAAGAAAGACCAAAGAGAGTACCTTCAATAGTTATTAGTGTGTCACAAGTTATCAAATCTTCAATGTTATTTTAAACCTACATGACTGATGTATTGGAGTCCTTATTGAGCTTCTGTAAAAATTATTCTTGTAATGGCTTTTGGCAGAATGTCGGATCAAAACTAGAGATTATAAAATAAAGCCACAGTTGTTCTGAAACTCCAAATTTTACTGCATTATTGGAAGAGTAAATACAGATGGATATATTTGACTTACTGTTGATTCTGAGGAAAACTTCTACATACTGAATGAATAATTTCTAAAGAGAGCAACAGTAAATTTCCATCTCTACTGAGATGATACTGCATCATGTACAGGGGGAGAAGACCCTGGAACGTTTTTAAGTCCTTTCTTACCTTTTAAGTAAAATAATTTATGTATAATTATGCATATCATGAAGTGGGCTTTTTTCTGTTTCATATACTTCATATGGAAAAGAATTCAAAGACCCCTCTGTTCTACTAAAAATAAGTTTAATAATAATAATTCCTTTTCTGAAAATATTTCGTTGGCCCCCTAAGTTTGCTGATAAAGGCTATGGAGGAGGTGAAGGAAAGGAGCAGGGTGAGAGGGGATACAAGCTGCCCCTGAAGTTTCCATCTTGGGTGTGATGAGTTTAGGACCCAGAGCACAGTTCAGGTCACTGCCAAGAGTGGCAGAAAGGGGAGTATCCACAACAATTTAGTGTCTCCTGCCCCAATCCCTATGGTGACATGCAAAGCTTTGTGGTAGGATGAGAGTTTTATACCAACAGAAAGAGAAGTAACAATAGAAAGAAGTGAAGACAGCAAGGCCTTCTGGTTGAGACATTAGAATTAATTTAACCACTGTAAGAAGAATCCTACCCTGCCCCAACCTGTGAGCCTGGTGAGCCTGGTGATAATGGAGTGAATAGTCAAGTGAAGTTTGAGGACCACCCTCAAACAGGAGGAGGATCTAGTAGGAGGACGGGAAGGGGAATGCCACAGGGAGATGCAAACCCCAGGGTGTCCCAATTGACCACTAGGTTCATCAAGAGTGGAAGTAAAACAGGGCAGTAGAGACAGGAAAACTATAGAACAGGAGGTTCATCCTCTGCTGTTTCAGCAGAGAGCCTGAAAGTGTGGTCTTTCACTAGAGCCCACCAGAGCAGAAGGAAGACATGAGGGAAGGAGGAGAGGGGACCCCAAGGTCCAAGAAATTATGTTGTGAAACATCCTGAAGTGGAAACTTACCTTGTTGTAATCCATATTCCCTTAATGACATTATTGCAGCATCTGGAAAATGCTATTTATACTACTTAGAACCACAAAATCATGGGATTTGAGGCTTATAAGAAAGAGATTCCTCATACAAGTGAGAAAACTAAGCCTCAGAGAGACAATATTCAAAGGTGGTTAAAGGCATGGGCTTTGGAGTCAAATAGACCTGATTCAAATCTATATTAATTATCAACTCTGTGGCTTTGGGGGAGATTGGTAGCTCTAATCCTCGGTTTCCTTCTACATAAAATAGGAAACACATGCCCATCTCAGGGGCCTACGGTGGGTTAATGAGATAATGTAGCACTTATAACCATTGGCATGGCTGTGTACATTATTCTTTTTTCTGTCTGCTCCACTGGCAGGTAAACTCCAATGAGTTAGGGATTTTTGACAGTTTTGCTTCTGCTATATCCCCAGTGCCTGGAACAGTGCCTGGAAGTCACTCACAAATGTATATTGAATGATTCCTATGAAGTGATTAAGATAATGTCTGGAATTTAATGACAGTGGTTGTTGAAAATAATGACAACAATAACGACCACAGAAAGCCAAAATGCAGTATTCAGAAAAGCCCATATTAGCACTCACAGTCATTGTTCAAATAATTATATTGTCAAGTAACTTAAACAATAAATATTCTTACTAACTCCCTTACTGAAAATATCTTTTTTTCCAGTGGAGAAAAAAATTTTCATATTTTTTACTACATTTATGCTGGTTTGGCTGAAAAGAAGAAACTAGCCCATTACAAACTGCCTGAAAATAAGCCTCCCAGGTAATCTACCAGGTTGTACTTTCATCAATAATACTTTCACTTTTCACTTAATTTTAGACTTTTATCCTTCCTTTTATATATTTTTTAGGTACCTACAAAATGACCACCTCAGAACAGTACAAGACATCATGAATAATAGTTTCTATAAATCCCAGTATGAATTAATTGAGCAATGTTTCAAAGTCATAGGTTTTACAATGGAGGTAAGTATGAAAGGCACTTGAACCTCTTTAGAAAGTATCTTTTTATCATCATTAATGTTAAGAGCATTTATTGAGTGATTAATATATACCAGCATAAGTGCTTTACATATATTAGAACAGCCTTATGAAATAACTGGAAATATAAAATTTACTTTATGAGTGAAGAAATAGTGGCCTTGAGATATAATTGAATTTAGTTTTGTTCTTAATCTTTTATTTTACTTATACTTACATTTCCCATATACATATATGGGAAATATACATAAACATATATATATTTTTTTACATAAATGCATAAATGTGCATGTTTTTAGTGCAATCTTTTTAATAACTTTATTAAGATATAATTTACATACAATATAATTCACCTAAAGTGTGTATTTCAGTGACTTTTAGTATATTCATAGAGATGTGTATTCATGACCATAATCATTTATAGAATATTTTCATATTATAAATTTTTCACCCCAAAAAGAAATATGGTAGCAATTAGCATATTTCTGACTCAATTCTGACTTCATCCCTACTTTCTATCACTATAAAATCTGCTTTTTCTGGACATTTTACGTACATGGGATCATATAATATGTGATCCGTTGTGACTGGTTTCTCTCACTTAGCATAATGTTTGCAAGGTTCATCCATTTTTGTAGCGTGTATCAGTACTTTTTTTGTTGTTAAATAATATTTCATTTTATGGATATACTTCATGTTATTTGCCCATTCATTAGTTGATGGGCAACATTTGGGTTGTTTTCAGTTGTCTATTATGAATAATGCTGCTATGAACATTCATGTACAACTTTTTGTGTGGACATAAGTGTTCATTTATCTTTGATATATACCTAGCAGTGCAAATGCTGAATAGGGTAACTCTGTGTTTAACTTTTTCACTAAATTGTTCAACTGTTTTCCAAAATCGCTGCACCATTTTACATTCCCACCAGCACTGTATGAAGGTTCCAATTTCTCCACATCTTCACCAACACTTACTGTTATCTGTCATTTTGATTATAGTGATTCCAGTGGATGTGAAGTGGTATCACTTGAGGGTTTGGTTGAATTTACCTAATAACTTATGTCTGTGGATCTTTTTTGGAGAAATGTCTGTTCAGATCCTTTGCATGTTTTCTAATTGGGTTATTGTCTTTTTATTATTGAGTTGTAGAAATTTTTTATATTCTAGGTACTAGCTCCTTATCAGATATCTGATTTGAAAAAAAAAAAAGTCTATTTGTTATATTTTCCCTTTCTTGATGGTGTCCTTTGAAGCACAAAAGTTTTTAAATTTTCTGAAGTTCAGTTTATCTATTTTTTCTTTTATTGCTTATGATTTTAGTGTTATATAGAAAACCAAGCTCACAAAGATTTATGCCTAAGCTTTCTTCTTATAGTTATATAATTTTAGCTCTTACATTTAGGTTATTGTTCCATTTTGAGTTAGTTTTTGTGCATACTGTGAGGTAGAGATCCAACTTCATTCTTTTGCTTCTGGACAATCAGTGTACCAGCACCATTGTTGGCAAGATTATTCTTTCCCCATTGTTCTTGGTCAAATATCAATTAACCACAAATATATAGGTTTATTTCTGGACTCTCAATTCTATCTCATTGATTTATATATTTATCCTTATACCAGTATCACACATGAGTATTGTAGCTATGTAGTAAGTATTGAGATTAGGAAGCATAAATCCTTCTACAACTTTGTTCTTTTTTTAAAATATATTTTGGCTTTTCAAGGTCGGTTCCTTAAACTTTAATATAAATTTGAAGGATCAGCTTGTGAATTTCTAGCACCTTTAAAGAAATTTTTTTTGTTCAGCTCTCTCTTCCCCATCTTACCTCCTTAAATCTACATCTGCTCTCTTTCTCCTCCCCTAGCTAATGGACGTATACAGGATCCAACATTCCATATTTACTTACCTAGTCCTAGAGTCTTGTTTATAGATACACACACACCCCCCCCCCATGCAAATGTGTACACATGCATATATTTGGTGAGATGATCATTCTTTTATTAATATGGGATTATATTACACACACTTTTCTATATCTGATTTTTCTTACTCAGCAATACCTGTGAAAATCCCTTCAAATTACCTAATATATCACTGGATCACCTCTTTTAAAGGCAGTAAAATGTTCTACAGTGTGTACTACCATAGTTTATTCAGCCATTCACCATGACTGGGTATATAACTATAAATGTTTCCGGATCTTTGCAACCATGAGCAAAGCTGAAGTATGTCCTTAATGACTTGTTCATTTCTTTCTATGAAATAGGTTCCTAGTAGCGGAATTTCTGGGTTAAAAGGTACATATATTTTACATTTCAATAGAACTTGCAAGATTGCCTTCCAATAATTCTGTAGCACTTCACATTTCCACCAACAATACATATTAATACCCTTCCCTCACTCATTCCTGCCAGCAATGTGTTGTGGCTTTTTAAATATTTCCTAGTCTGGTGGGTGAAAGTAACATCTCATTTTAAATTTGCATATCTTTGACAAATAATACATTTGAACATCTTTCCATTTGTTTGCTAGCTGCTTAGATTTACTCTTATGAATTGTATATTTATATATGTTGCCCCTTTTATTAAATTATTTAGATGCTTTATGTCAATTTGTAAGGGCTCATTGATTATAGACATATGTTTCTATCATTTGTGTTATAAATGTTTCTTTATAGTTGTATATTTGTGACTTTTTGTCATATTGTTTACCATAATGAAGTTTTAAATGTTTATTCAAACAAATTTACCTTTTTGTTCATAACATCTAGGTCTCTAGTTTCGGTTAAAAAGTTTTCCCCTAACTCTAGGTTGTACGTGTAGTCTCCTAGATTTTCTTGAAAGTGAAAAAAAAAATTTATCTTTAATCCATTTGAAATTTATTTTATGGTACCAGATGGAGCACCACTATTCTTTTATTCCAGATGGAGAGCCAGAATTGACTTATCCTATATTAAGGCCTTATATGACATGTAATCTATTTTTGATGCCTCTATTTTAGCCATCAATCTATGTTTTCTATTTCTATAGCAGTATTCTGTTGACTTGATTACAGTGGTTTGATTCTGTATTTTTCTAGTAAGGCTATTCCTGCTCTCACTTTCTTCTTTTCCATACTTTCCTTAGCTATTGTTTAGCATTGCTTGTCCATACAAACTGTAAGATCAATGTGTTCAATTCCAACAACCTCATTGGGACTTTTAATTAGAATCGTATTGAATCTATATATTAGTTTTTGGAGCAATGTCATTTTCATTTTCATGATATGTATGTCTTCTCATCCCAAATTATGAAATGACTTATGTACTTTTTGTCATATGATTTTATGTTTGTTTAGATGCTGTTTTGGGTTTTTAATAATAATCTATAGTTATATTCATCTAGAACTTGCATCTTATTTTTAAATTTATTAACAACTATGTTAAGGTTTTTATTATAAATAAAATGAATTTTCCATTGGTAGAAATTTTGAGATATATAATCATGCCATTAGCAAAAAAAAGAGTTTTACCCCTTTCATGTTATATCAGTCATTTATTTTTCTTTTTTATACTTAGATCATCTAAGACTAGTCTAAATCAATATTAAGTAATAATGATTATAGTTGGCCTCTCACTCTAGTTTCTGATTTTAAATGGCTTTAGTGTTTTGCTATTTTTTGAAATATTTATCGTAACTAATTTCCTTTTATTGATGTTTTACTTAGGGTTGTTATTAGGAATTCTGCTGAATTTTACCATATATTTTTTTCAGCAGCTATTGATATAATCATATTTTTTCCTATGGCAATTTGTTGATGTCTCCTTATTATGTTGATAGATTTCTTAATACTTAAATATCCTTACATTTCTGGAATAAGCCAAATAGAGTCCACCTATATTATCTTTTTGATAAATTTCTGTATCTATGAGCTAGTGTTTTATTTAGAATTTTTGCATCTATATATTTAGCAATGAAATTTATCTACTGTTTTTGTTTTTTATATCAAATTTGATTATTATGCCAGTGAGCTTTTTTCATTTTTTCTTTGGCCTATGTGAGTTAAAATCAGTTCCCAATGTTCTCTGAAGATAAGAAGCACCTCGACACACATACATGAGTGTTACCCAGACCTACCGTATAGAAATTTCTGAGAGAGATCTAGTATTACAGCATCCCATTAATTCTTATCATTAGAGAAGATTGAGGACAATGTCTTTTAAAACTTTAAATAAAGATTAGGGGCCAGGCGCTGTGGCTCACGCCTGTAATCCCAGCACTTTGAGAGGCCAAGGCAGGTGGATCATGAGGTCAAGAGATCGAGACCATCCTGGCCAACATGGTGAAACCCCGTCTCTACTAAAAATACAAAAAATTAGCTGGGCATGGTGGCGGGCGCCTGTAATCCCAGCTACTTGGGAGGCCGAGGCAGGAGAATCGCTTGAACCTGGGAAGCGGAGGTTGCAGTAAGCCAAGATCACGCCATTGCACTCCAGCCTGGGCAAAAAGAGTGAAATTCCATCTCAAAAAAAAAAGAAAGAAAGATAGATAGATTAGGGTAAAACTCAACTGTGTCTGACCCTTGGGCCTTTTTGATACTGAGTCTTTAATTAACCTTTCTGATTCTTCTATGGTAATTATCTTTTTGAATTAGTTTTTCTCTTTTGGGTTATTTGTTATTTTGCTAAGAAATTATCATGAAATCTTATGCCATAGATTTTCTTGCTGAATTTTCTTATGATACTTTAAATTAATCCCATTCTGGCTTTGTTTCCTTTCTCATTCCAATGAGAAATTCTCATTTTTGCCCTTACTCTCTTTTAATTGGGTTTACAGGGGGTTTTGAATCTTAAAAAAAAGAAAAAGGCCAAACCACAACAGCTATTGGATGCATTTTACCCATCTGATAAATGTTTTCATGTCTGTATTATTGGTTTTAATTTGATTTTTATATTTTTATTATTCATTTGTTTCTTCTGTTTTTTTTTTAAGAGAATACTTGGTTCCTGTATTTCTTTACATTTGTTATTGACTAATGAAAGCATTTAAGGCTAGAAATTTATCCCCAAGTAATAAACACTTCCTTATGTCCCATAGGTTGTATTTTTAAATTTTTGTAACAAAGCATCGTGTTTAATAGGGACTCCTAAGGCTTTTAGAGAAACTTTCAGACTTTGCCGGTAATAGTTTATTGTTTGCTACATTGATTCAGCGTGTGTGATGAAAGAAGATTTTACTCTGAATGTGAATCAGGCTTTTAGATGAACGCTTTCTGGAATTTTAGATGAACTCTTTCTGCAATTCGTTGAATTTTGATTTCATTTTCATAAATGACACTCCTGCAGCTTTAAACAGTCAATGTGTCTGCTTAAGAAGTTTACCAGGATCCTTTGGGTTATCAGATCTCTACTAAGAGCTTAAGCTAAAACAAACAAACAAAAAACTAATTCTTCAATTCTTCTCAAAAAAATTAGAAAATTTAATCAGCAATATATAAAATGTAGACATGCTAATAGAAGTGAAACTTTATAAAAAATATTCAAATTGTATGCTATGAAATTATTGAATCTAATGATTTTGTAGTCTGTTTTTAAGGCACTGTTGACTCCCTTCCAAAATGGAAGACTATCAGCAGTAACTTTAGTTCCATGATCCATCTGCTTGCCAAAAGTAGTATTTGTAAAGATGTAAGTGCTTTTGGCATATTCTCCAGATAGGGAACTTCTGCTGTCGGCGACTCTGAAGACAGGAGTCTCTCAGTCTTACCTTCTCTTTGAAAGCTTTTGGCTCCATCTTGAGTATCCTTGGTGCAGGCTTACAGGGGGTAGGGGCTGGGGGATGTTTTCAAGACCTTGCCCCTAGAAGATAAGTGTGATCTTACCAACTGGGTGAGGTTGGAGAAGAAGCAGAATAAATGGATTTTATTTTGATTGGAATTAGGGCCCTGCCTTACAAGGGAGGTTTAGGTAAATCCAGTGCCATCTTTGTCCATCAAGATCTTAGAAATCTTCACTGATCCATCTCCCCAAAGCTAACTTTATCACCCAGAGATGTTCCAGACAGTTATTTGGTAGAACAAGAATACATAGATTCAAATGGAATTCCAATTATTTAGTTCAGCACTATCTTATTTAATAAGGACTTCTTGAAAGAGAGATTTTGTTTTGTACAATCCATCTAAGAATGAAAAATGTAGAATAATGATATGACAAGTTGTCCACTGTAAGAAATGAGAAATAAAAATTACTATGAAAGGAACTTTGTTAGACTTAACTGACAAGCCAGACAGTATCTGTAACAATGAATATTTAGATTACAGTACTACCCTCTAATCTGCAGTTTCACTTTCTGCAGTCTCAGTTACCTGTAGTCAACTGCAGTTTGAAAATATTAAACAGAAAATTCTAGAAATAAACAATTTTAAATAGCATGCCGTGCTGAGTAGCATGATGAAATCCCACTCCTTCCATCCTGGTAAACAAATCTTCTCTTTGTCTAGCATGCCCATGCCGTATAGGCTACTTGCCCCTTAGCCACTTAGTAACCCTGTTATCAGTTCAAAAATACGTAGTACATATAGAGAGAGTTCAGTACTACCTGTGATTTCGGGAATCCACTGGAGGTCTTGGGAGGTATCTCCCATGGATTAGAGGGGACTACTATAATCTAGTGTGTTGTAGTCAAACAATAGTGGTTGTGAAACATTCCAACTTTTAAAGTAAACTTTTCTAGTATGGGCTTTCTCCTTAACCAAGAGGAATTCAGATTTGATGAAGAGACTCTTTCCTGGCTACTTTTACAAGTCCAGAATTTAGAATCTCTCATTGAGTAATCTGAATAGACATTGCTACTCTGTTTCTAGAGGAATTAATTGGTGGTAGGGAAACATAGGTGAGAGAGAGTTTGAGGAGCCAGAGGGAATCTGGAAGGCTACTTCCAGCACCAGTCAAGAATTAACAAGTCCTCTTGGGACCAGAGGGGGAGTTATTGCAATGAGTTCCCCCAAAGAGTTCTGATTTTACTAGAACATTATGAATTAAAAGGACAACAAGAAAGTTGTACTCTAGACTCAATGGCAAGCCAAGATTGAATGCATCCTTAGGAAGACACTTTACTCACAAAAAGTTGTGAGCTGAAGTTAAGTGACTTTTTGGCTTAAACGTAGAAACTCCAACTTGACCATCTTCATTTCTGAATGATGCTTTCTCTCCATTGATTCGTGGAACCCACCTGGAACTTGGGGTTGAGAAGTCAGGCTGTCCACTCTGTATCTACTACACTGCAGCTGTAATTTGGGAACTCAATGGTTCTGTGGTCTCTAGGTCAGAAAGGAGATGAATGGGCCCCTTCTCTCTCGATGCACTAGATGGTTTTTAGGCTATAAAATGGAACAAAAATCCATTGTTTAATGCATTTTCTCTGAGGACTTTTGGAGACGCTTTCAGACTTTGCTCTTAGCTGTAATTTGTTACAGTGAGACAGTACCTGGTTCTTAAGTGTCCAGTATGTGAATCCCATTCCATCTCCCTCCCCCAAAAAAAGTGAAGCAGCAAAGGTTGGCAGGATGTCTGGATTGATATATAAGGACAGGAACATTGACTTGACCATAGCACCGTTTGTCTGAGAGTTGAAAGAAAATGATGAGAAGTGAGTAGGAGTTGAACAATTGAGAGACCACTAAGCGTTTAGAACTTACCATGGATACCTCATGTAAAGGATAGTGTGCGCATACCCTTGTACATGCCATGAGGTCTGCGTGGTAGACACCCTATCATGCTGAAATTTGTGCCACTGACCTTTTTACCTGATTGTCTTTTAGAAACAAGATCTGAACTGTAGGACCTGGAGTCAGAGATGACCCTGATATATTTCTGGAAAATCGTTTTTTGGGCTTTCTTTGTTTCTTTCTTTTTTCCTTCTTTCTTCTTCCTGATATCTTTCTGGAAAGTCATTTTGTTGGGTGGGTGGCACCTTCCTTCCTTCCTTTCTTCTTTCCTTCCTTCCTTCTTTCCCTTTCTTTCTTGATGGGATCTCTCTGTGTTACTTAGGCTGGAGTGCAGTAGTGAAATCAGCTCACTGTAATTTCAAACTCCTGAACTCAATCTGTCCTTCCACCTCAGCCTCCTGATTAGCTGGGACTATAGGCGATTACCACTGTGCCCAGCTAACTTTTTAAAACATTTTTTTGTAGAGGTGCATCTCACTGTGTTGCCCAGGCTGGTCTCAAACTCCTGGCCTTAAGTGATCCTCCTGCCTCAGCCTCCCAAGTAGCTGGAATTACAGCATGAGTCGCTGTGCCTGGTGATATTTTTAATACTAGAGAAATAAATGTGTTCCTAATGGCTTCAACTCTGGGAGAGGAACTCCCTGACTCAGAAAGCATGAGTTTCAGCCATATTTCAGGTGATATGTGGCCCCCACCCAAAGACTACAGATGAGCTAGGGGCACACTCCCAGGAGACTGACTCCATATGCCACCCTGTTCTAAATATAGTCTCATTCTTATGCTCTAATTCTGATGTCCCAGGCATCATAAATGACCACTTGAATGTTTGGCTCTTGTTAACCTAACCCTAATTCTACCCCTACCCCTACCCTTTCCTGGGCATGACCACTGCAGGTGCATCTTTCCCTGCTGCCAACATTCAGTTTCAAATCTGGCCCCTCCCCTTCCGCTGCATCATTTCCCCTCAGCCCTCCCTAATCTGATCCTCACCCTTCCCCCAGTTTGTACCTATGGAGACAAGCTGATTCAAGCACTCAGTGTCCTGGCTCTTAAAGCAGAGCCAATTTATTTGGGATTCAGTCAATAAAGAAAAAAACAGCAGTCATTCTTTTCATCAATCCTTGGTCATAAGATCAGTGTTGCTAATGGTAGATGCTCCTTGTGAGCTGTGGCCTGGCTCTGTTGGATGCCTGGTTAGGGGAAAACAGGAGCAGCTAATAGGAGCTCAGGGCATCCTTCTAACTGGAAGATGTATAACAAGCAAGGCAGTGCCTGCTTGTGACCAGGGGCTGGGCCTCTTCCTAGTTCTTTTCTCTGCCTTTTGTCTTCAGAGTTGATCTGCTTCTTAACACATTCACTTTTGCTATCTTAGAAGCAAGGATTCATGTTTAATTGGTTTGTTTACTTAGAAGTCCCACTCATTAGAGGCAGTGTTTCACTTATATTTGGCTCAACTACTTTCTCTTGCTTGGTTTAGTAACACTAATGTTTACTAACATTAAAATGAAACGAGTTTTGCAGCTAGCATCTATTGACAAATATAATTTATTTCAAACTGTATATTCCAAATTTAAACATATTCAATGCTTATTGAACATCTAAACGTATAGTGTAGGATAAAGGAAAACATAACATCTGTTTTTTGGATCTGAAGCACAACCACTGCTAGATATTTTGGGAAGACTTTTAGTCCAGTTCAAGGTGATTCTCCTAGGGCATGGTGGCCTCCCATCTAAAAGCAGAAACTGTCCCAGTTGGGATTTGGTAGAATTAAACTGCGTATTTACTTCCTTTTTATCCCCAGTATTGATTTTTTACGCGATTTTATTGGTTTTCTTGGATATGTTCTTTGTCAGTAGCTGCTTCTAATCTATTTTGATAGTAAAAGGCAACTTTTATTATCAAGATGAGTGGCACGATTCTGACATCCTCTAAGCACAGCATGCGGCCTTCACAGTTTACTGCAGCACAATTTGAGTGACTCTCCAATACAGTCTCTCTCTCACTTTCTCTCCTGATCTCTCTCATTGGTGTTGACAGCACCCCCAGTGTATGTGTCCCTTTAAATACTCTCAGAGTTTACAGTTCACGTGTGCATTTGTGATTCAGCACAATCCAAAGGAATGACAGGAAAATCAAAATCAGATATTCTCTAAAAATAACACCATTGGAAATCTCTGAAACTGTTAAACCATATGATTTCCTAAGCCATTTCCCTGCCATAGTTTTAAAATAAATGATTGGTAGTTTGATGATTCATAGTAGTTTGATGATTCAATGAGTAGTTTGTGTCATTTAGAAACAATTTTCACCACATAATGGGAGTTTTGTGGGGGTTTTTTACACAAATTTATGTGTCTGATGTCTAAGATGAGAATGTCTTTTTTCTGTTTTAATTGCGCTTTCATTTCTCGTGATAGTCTAAAAATCACATGCTAGCATGTTTTCTTTGGACTATTAGTTATGTCTTTAGGGAAGATCAAATAATATTTGTGAAAGAAATTAAATATTTTAAAGCATCACAAAAAGTAATGAATTTCCATGAAATACTCACTTCATTTTTAAAAATTGGTTTTAGGCCAGGCGTGGTGGCTCACGCCTGTAATCCTAGCACTTTCGGAAACCAAGGCGGGCAGACTGCCTGAACTCAGGAGTTCGAGACCAGCCTGGGCAATACGGTGAAACCCCGTCTCTTTTAAAATACAAAAAATTAGCCAGGTGTGGCAGTGTGCACCTGTAATCCCAGCTACTCAGGAGGCTGAGGCAGGAAAATTGCTTGAACACGGGAGGCGGAGGTTGCAGTGAGCCGAGATTTTCCAGTCTGGGAACAGAGCAAGACTCCGTTTCAAAAAAAAAAAAGGTTTTGATCAGAATGGAAGGGTGTGTATATTCCATTTGGTTTGTCATTTGTAATGATTTAAAAATAATTTGATACCTTTTTCATTAAAAAAACATGAAACAAGTTACAATTCCAGAATGCCATGATTTAGCCAACGTTGATGACCTGAACTAAACGACAGGGCCAAGGAGGTAGCTGGTAAAATAAAAATAATTCTGTGCTAGGGAGTCAAGATCCCTGGGCTAAAGTCCTTGACACTGCTTATTTCTGGCTGTGTGTCCAACAACTAAACTTTCTGGTCTAAGCTTATTTACCAGTAAAAGGAGGGGAAAGGGATAATTAATTTCTAAGCCACTTCCAACTCTATGATTTCATGACTAAAATTGAGGGGCACTTAATTTCCTTCTAGTCTTTGCAGATTGCTCATGCCATTTTATTGCTTTAAGTGTCTGCAGAATTGAACCTAAGAATAGAGAACATATTAATATCTCACGTACCAGCAGTTGCAAATGCTAATTGCAAAGCATCTCCTTCTCTCCCGTCAGTTCTTATCTGCCTGGTATGTGAATTGCAGTAACATCCCGTCCTGGGTCCACTCCTCCCCACACTCCCTCCACCCCAACCTGCCTCCCTGTCCTTTCTCAACAGGAGCATCTGTACCATGGCTCCGAGGAGTACACTGGATAGTGCCACATCTGCCAGGGTTGGGCCACTTTGTCCTCGTCCATGATGACCCCCACCTACTTTGCGGTCTGGTCATTGTTCTCTCAGTCCTCTCTCACATAGGTATCAGTTAGGCATCAGGTATAGGTTAAGGCCCTAAGAAACGACTTAGCACATTTTGCCAAAACAACTCTGGACACCAAACTCAGTCTACCCTGCATTGACTGTTGCTTCCATTCCCAAAACAAAATCACTGAAAAGGAAATCATATATTTCCCAACCACAGGGCTCTGCCACTTAGAGAAGTTAATTGGCTTTTGGGGGGGAAAAAAAAAAAAAAAAAAAAAAAAAAACTGGCTTAATGAGAATTTTTTGTTCTCATAAAAATCTAACCACTCACTCAGGATGCAAAGTTTTGTGTCCGGAATTGGTGGGTTCTTGATCCCGCTGACTTCAAGAATGAGGCCGCGGATCCTCACGGTGAGTGTTACATTTCTTAAAGATGGTGTGTCCAGAGTTTCTTCCTTCAGATGTTCAGATTTGTTTGCAGTTTCTTCCTTCTGGTGGGTTGGTGGTTTCGCTGGTGAGCGTTATAGCTCTTAAAAGCAGCGTGTCTGGAGTTGTCAGTTCTTCTCAGTCGGTTCGTGGCCTCGCTGACTTCAGGAGTGAAGCTGCAAACCTTCGCCGTGAGTGTTACAGCTCAAAAAAGCAGCATGGACCCAAAGAGTGAGCAGCAGCAAAAATTATTGTAAACAACAAAAGAACAAAGCTTCCACACTGAGCAACAGGACTCCAGAGAGTCGCCAGTGACTGGGTCCAGCAGTGTGCTTTTATTCCCTTATCTGGCCCCACCCACATCCTGCTGATTGGTCCATTTTACAGCGAGCTGATTGGTCCATTTTACAGAGAGCTGATTGGTCCATTTTTACAGATTACTGACTGGTGTATTTACAAACCCTGAGCTAGACACAGAGTGTTGATTGGTGTGTTTACAATCCTTTAGCTAGACACAGAGTGCCAGACAGAAAAGTTCTCCAAGTCCCCACTAGGTTAGCTAGATGCAGAGTACTGACTGGTGTATTTACAAACATTGAGCTAGACACAGAGTACTGATTGGTGCATCCACAATCCCTTAGCCAGACATAAAGGTTCTCCAAGTCCCCACTAGATCCAGGAGCCCAGCTGGCTTCACTTAGTGGATCCTGCACCAGGGCCGCAGGCAGCGCTGCTCGCCAGTCCCGGGCGGGGCACCCGTACTCCTCAGCCCTTAGGCTGTCAATGGGACCCGGCCCTGCGGTGCAGGGGGCAGCGCTCATCACTTGGGCCCTCATGGCTTGGGCCCGGCAGGAGCCTTGGGCATGGGGGACTGCAGGTCCCCAGCCCTGCCTCACGGAGAGGCAGCTGAGGCCCGGTGAGAAATAAGTACCCGGCAGGCCGGCACCGCTGGGGGACCCGGCGCACCCTCTGCAGCTGCTGGCCCAGGTGCTAAGCCCCTCACTGCCTGGGGCCAGCGGGGCTGGCCGGAGTGCTGACCCGTCGAGCCCACGCCCACCCAGAACTTGCGCTGGCCCGCGAGCGCCTCGCGCAGCCCATTTCTCACCGGCTCCTCTCCCTCCACACCTCCCCGCAAGCAGAGGGAGCAGGCTCCGGCTTCGGCCAGCCCAGAGAGGGGCTCCAACAGTGCTGTGGAGGGCTGAAGGGCTCCTCAAGCACTGCGCCAAGAGTGAGGGCTGCTAGCATGTTGTCACCTTTCAGTTTGACACCAAAAGAAGGGGACATTTAGATTTATTTTAAAAATTCTGAGAAAAGTAAATAGAAACAATGAGGCACAGATTAAGAGTCTTATAGACGTAAAACAAGACAGATTCTGTTTTGAAAGTGAAGGAAATTGTACTGTCACTTGACTGAAACAAAAGAAAACAGTTTGACAAGCATTTATTGAGTACTACCTGTGTACCAGGCCCTGTGCTAAAAACTAGAGATACGAATTAGTCACAGTTTCTGCCCTCAGTAAGTTTGTAATCTGATAGAAGAAATACACACTAGGCATCATGTCAATAAAAGGTAGTCAACTCTATGACAGCAGAGAATTTCACGGAAACATGAAGTCTGGGGTGGAAAAAAGAACACCCCAGAATGGGAAAAAAGAACAGTGTAAGCCAGAGCTGAGACATGAAATTAACAAAATAACATGGAATGCTTGGGAACCTATGAGGAGTTTGGCTGAAATATGTCAAAGAAAACTAGCTGGAAATGATAATGGACAGGCAGTCAGGCACAGGAAGATGTGGCACCTTACTTCTAATGCCTTGGTAGGAAGCTGGAGCTTTATTGCTAGGGGAATAGGGGCCACTGAAGGATTTTAACTGGAGACATAGGATGATGTGATTTGCCTGCTAGAAAAGTCACTCTGACAGCCATATGGAAAACGGATTGGCAAGTGGCAAGACCAGAGGCAAGGAGACTGGTCAAGAAGAGGATCATGCCAGAGGCAAGCTGTGCCCTAATCATGCTTTTGAGTCTAGGTATGACCCTCACCTTGACGGATAAATATGCAACTAAATGCAGGCAGTTCACCTGATAGTTGTTTTTAATATCCAAAGAAGGCATGCTTGTGCTCAGAAAGGACAATTTACAGTTGCTTATATTTAATTAATTCAGTATATGTATTAATGATTTTGAAACCATATATCTATATCTAGATTTTTTCTTAAAATTTTAAGTTCTGCTCACTCATCATTTTATTCAATTTGTGAATCCAACAGTTTTTTGTATAAGAATAGAAAAAAATCTCAGTTCTTTATTCATTTAACTCATAAACATAACTTTACATTTCTCTAAACAAACATAACTAAATTCTCTTAAACACTTGAACTTATATAAAAATTTAGTACATCTCAGTCTTTTGAATGCTCCAAATGATGGACAGAGTAGGCTTACAAGGACTGATAAGTGCTTTCTAAACTTTCTAATAATTTACCAAATCTTCTTATCCACTTAAACTTATTAGTGCCTAAGAAGATATAATAATTCAAAATTATTAATGTAGTAAATCAAGTTATCTTTTACATTTGAATGCAGTTTGCAATCAAAATATGTTCTGCTTTTCAAATTAAGGTCATAAGTGTTATATCAAATAAGTATTTAAATTTAAGTCGCAAGACTAATTGTCAGAGGATTTACTATGTCACTAATGTGATCTTTACTATGTCTCACATATTAAGTTTTAGATATTTAAGAATAAACACACTGATTATTCCGAGATTACATATCTTATTCATAAATTTAACCAAAAAAAAAGCATTAGTTTGGTAGGGCTGCCATAACAAACTAACACATACTTTGTAGCTTAAACCACAGAAATGTATTGTTGACAGCACAGGAGGCTCAAAGTCTGAGATTAGGATGTGGACAGGGTTTGTTTCCCCTGAGGGTTGTGAGGGAGAATCTGTTCTATGCTCTGCTCCTAGTTTCTGGTGGTTCCCCAGTAATCATTGGTGTTTTTGTACTGCAGGTCCATCACCCCATCTCCACCTAAATTTGTCTTCACCTGGTGCTCTCCTTGTGTGTGTCTGTCTTTTCACATGGTGTTCTTTTAAACAGACACCAGTATAGTAGATAAGGAATCCACCCTACTCCAGAATGACCTTATCTTAACTATTTACATTTGCAATGACCCTATTTCCAAATAAGACCACATTCTGAGTACTGGGACTTAGGACTTCAACATATGAATCTGAGGAGTACACAATTCAACCCACAACAGATACTACAGATTTCATTTACTTCAATACCTCTATTCTTATTTTTATATTTTCCTGGGGTTCTGAGCTGAGACTAAAAGTTCAGGACTATTCTTTGGGGAGAAAGAATTTTGAAACTTTCTCCAAAATCTAGATCCTGCTTTTTTCTGGGACAAGGTTTCTCAACCTCAGTACTATTTACATTTGGGACCAGGTAATTCTTGCGTGGTTTCTCCTATGCAATGTAGGATGTTTAAGCAGCACCCTTGATCTCTACTCCGTAGATGCCAGTAGCATTCCAACCCCATTTGTAACAACCAAAAACGTCTCCAGACGTTGCCAAATGTCCTGTGAGGGCAGAGTTGTTACCCCTTTCCCCACAGTTGAGAACGACTATTTTAAGGTCATTTAATCCAAGCCACAGATCTGGGTCTATTCTCATCAGATCCAGATGGGGAACCCCAAGATGTACCTTTCAGCTGATATTTACTTGTGTTACCTGGTGTATCATACATTCCACTTGGCATATTTCAGGTGTTACTTCTCCTCAATTTTCATTATAACCCCTCTGAAGAATTTTTCTGCAGGTTTGGGTAGGCAGGATTTGGAGATGCAACTCTATATACAGCCAAGCCTCTTCACTGTTTTACTGGATTCAACCAATCCCTTAAACTTTATGATGGAATTCTGCATCATTTTATACACTTTCAAGTTCATAGACCAGTTTTATACTAATTACATTGGTAACATCCTTATCAAGGGTAAAAAAACACATTTTAAAACACTTTTATTTAAGTTCAGGGTACCTGTGCAGGTTTGTTTACATAGGGAAACGTGTATCATAGGGTATTGTTGTACAGATTATTTCATCATCCAGGTATTAAGCCTGGTACCCATTAGTTATTTTTCCTGATCCTCTCCCTCCTCCTACCCTGTGCCATGCCTCCTACCCTCCAACCTCCAATAGGCCCCAGTGTGTGTTGTTCTTCTCTATGTGTCTATGTGTTCTCATCATTTAGCTACCACTTACAAGTGAGAACCTGTGGTATTTGGTTTTCTGTGTCTGCGCTATTTTGCTAAGGATAATGGACTCCAGTCCATCCATGTCCCTGCAAAGGACAAGATCTCATTCTTTTCTATGGCTACATAGTATTCCATGGTGTATACGTACCAATGCATTTTCTTTACCCAATGTATCATTGATGGGCATTTAGGTTGATTCCATGTCTTTGCTATTGTGAATAGTGTTGCAGTGAACATATGCATGCATGTATCTTTAAAATAGAACAATTTATACTCCTTTCGGTATATACTCAGTAATGAAATTGCTGGATCAAATAGTATTTGTGTCTTTAGGTCTTTGAGGAATTGCCACACTGTCTTCTACAATGGTTGAACTAATTCAGACTCCCATCAATAGTGTAGAAGCGTTCCTTTTTCTCCACAATCTCACCAGCATCTGTTATTTTTTGACTTTTTAATAATAACCATTCTTACTGGTGTAAGATGGTATCTGATTGTGGTTTTGATTTGCATTTCTCTAATGATCAGTGACCTTGAGCTTTTTTCATGTGATTGTTGCCTGTATGTATGTCTTCTTTTGAGAAGTGTCTGTTTATATCCTTTGCCCACTTTTTAATAAGGTTGTTTGTTTTTTTCTAAGGCCTATAGTTTCCTCCAGAAAAATACAGCACAATGTCAGATGCTGTATGAATTTTTCCACCTGAAAGCCATGAAAGCCCATGCTGGTTGCTTCATTGCAAGTTATGCATATTACAAATGCTAATTCCTTACCAGAATTTCCTTAGAAAAATTATCTACATCTAATCTGTCAGCATAGGTATTGTTCCACTTCTGAAATACACCCTACATGCATTTACTTCTTTCCATCTCTACTATTTACTGTTATATCCAAGTCACTGTTACCTCTCACCTAGACCACTGCAGTAGCCTCCTGAGTTTTCCATCTTGCCCCAATCCACTCTGTTTCACAGTATAACTAGATTCATCCATTTAAAACACAAAAGATAATGTTACTTCCCACTCTGAAATCTCTGGTAGCTTTCTCTGGCAATTAGCACAAAATCAAAGCTTTTTTTTTTTTTTTTTTTTGGCAGCCCAGCCTCACTCTGTCACCCAGGTTGGAGTGCAGTGGCATGATCTCGGCTTACTGAAGCCTCCACCTCCTGGGTTCAAGTGATTCTCCTGCCTCAGCCTCCCGAGTAGCTGGGATTACAGGTGCATGCCACCACGCCCAGCTAATTTTTGTATTTTAAGTAGAGACAGAGTTTCGCTATGCTGTCCAGGCTGGTCTCAAACTCCTGACCTCAAGTTATCCAACTGCCTCGGCCTCCCAAAGTGCTGGGATTACAGGTGTGAGCCACAGTGCCCAGCTCAAGCTCTTTCTGTTGGCCCAGAGAGCCTGGGTGGTGTTGCCCAGGCTCACCTCTCTGATTTCTTACTGTACCGTTCCTCATCCTCACCCTCTTCCTGCCCTCATGGGTCTTCCTTCTTTCTTCTAGGAAGATTTTTGCCTTTGCTGTCCTCTGCCTAGAATAGTTCATGTCTGGTGACTTCCTGTCATTCAGGCCTCAACTTCCACATCGCCTCCTCTGAGGACAACCTTCCCCGACCTCCTAACTGAAAAAGTCTGCCTGTCCTTTCCCAGGAACTCTCCTCTTTATTAAGTTAGCACCTCTTAGCTCTATTTTCTTCGTAGCCCTTGTAATTTTTTTTTCTGAACATATCATGTTTGTTTATTTGCTTATTTTCCTACTGTTTGCCCCCCCACCCCCACACGGCCTGAATACCCCAAGGAAGCCAGGATCCTTAGCCTATCTGCTACTGAATTACCTGAGACTAGAACAGTGCCCAGCATAAAATATGTTTTTATTAGATCAATGAATAGATATCCCACATACATATTCATTCAACAAATATATTTGTTGTTTATATATTTACTACATATATATTTATTATGTATGAGTAAATGCATGTCCTTGAAGATGTTTTTTCATATCCAGCTTTTAACTGGACTTGGAATATGGGAGTGAATGGAATAATCACCTTTGTTAAGTGTAGGAACTGGGCTGGAATAGATGCAGCAACCTGTAAAAACAGTAAAGAATTTTGCCTCTTTCCTGTATTTCACTGTACCATGAACATAGTTGAAGAGCTAGAATTACCACAGACTCCTTGACAAATGCCTCCAGTGTCTCCAAAAAGAATCATATATGTGTGTATATGTGTTTCTGAATCTAATTTGATGTACCTTAATTAGGAATGTATGTTAAAAAAGTAATAACTGCTATAAACTCTACGCTGTCATCTAAAATTCTTATGTGGCCTGGCACAGTGGTTTACACCAATAATCCCAGCACTTTCAGAGGCCAAGATGGGCAGATCGCTTGAGCCCAGGAGTTCGAGACCAGCCTGGGCAACGTGGCGAGACCCTGTCTCTACAAAATACCAAAAATAAAATTAGCTGGGCATGGTGGCATGCAACTGTAGTCCCATCTACACAGGAGGCTTACGAGGGTGGATCACTTGAGCCCAGGAGGCAGAGGTGGCAGTGAGCTGAGATAGTGCCACTGCACTCCAGCCTGAACAACAGTAAGACCTTGTCTCAAAAAAGAAAAAATAATAATAATCTTATGCTTACATTTAAACCACACATATCCTTTGATTTTGGTCCTGGGATCTTTTGATTTTTCTTTCTTAGCTCTCCTTTATTCACACATACAGCCTCACTTTTAAGATGGCCTCAAGGAACATCCATATGGTAACAACCACACTAAGTTCTGAAATTCAATTCTGCATGGATAGATTTATCTATGGCCTAATGAATGAGGCATTTCTACTTCCTCTGAGAACAGCTTCTCATTTTTATTTTTTATTCATATTTGCATTTATAAAATAACAGGCACTATGCTAACCTCTGAGGTTAAAATAATGAAAGAGGATGAGCCTACTTGGGTCTCAGTGTGGCATTATCATAGTCTACGGATAGATATGATAGGGCCTGAGGGTTCTCTCCCTATCTGTCCCCAGTCATAGTCACTGGTTGGCTGTACTCAAGGGAAGAATGACGCTAATGTTTCTATGGTGTGTTTCAGCAACTTGGAAGCATATACAGTATACTGGCTGCAATCTTGAATGTTGGCAACATTGAATTTTCTTCTGTGGCATCTGAACACCAGATTGACAAGAGCCACATTTCTAATCATACAGCCCTGGAGAACTGTAAGTTTTATTATCTTCTATTCAAAACTGAAATCTTTCAAAGTCTTATGACATACCATAAGTATCACATAAGGATCATTTCAAGCAATTGTGCTAACCTAGAATCCTTAAAAGAATACTCAGATTTAATGTGTGTAAAATTAAAATTTAAAAGTCCACTACTTAAAACATCTTCATGCTTCTAAATTAACTGATTACTGTAGAAAATGTTTCTAAAGACTAGGCTTTTATGACTATTTTGGGAGCTATGTACATTTCGATATAAAAGCACAGATAGTATAGTTAAAATTCAGTAAACTGATCTGAAAAAGAATTATGTTATTGTCTTATAGATTTAACATCTATATCATTTTACAAGTAATAAAGACCTGTATGTTTTCATACTAGATGGATTTTACACTCATTCATCCTGGGTTGATTAATTTTGCAATCATTTTTACACAAGAGAAGCATGTCATAGTATTTGCTTCAAATCAAGTTTTCCTTAATAGTAGAGTTTGATAAATTATTTCCAGTAATTTAAGGTTTTCCATTAATATCTGCAACAGCACAGCTTTTTTCTATTTAGTATTACCTAGTATGCCCTGTTATTTTATTTTTAATATTGGCACAAACTTTCATAATTCCATATTTGCTGCTTCATTAATAATAATAAATGGAGAATCAGTCCTGGTCCAGAGGCTCACATCTCTTTTTTATTTTATTTTTATTTTTATTTTTTGGAGACAGAGTCTCACTCTATCATCCAGGCTGGAGTGCAGTGACGTGATCTTGGCTCACTACAAGCTCCACCTCCCAGGTTCATGCCATTCTCCTGCCTCAGCTTCCCAAGTAGCTGGGACTACAGGCACCTGCCACCATGCCTGGCTAATTTTTGTATTTTTAGTAGAGACGGGGTTTCACCGTGTTAGCCAGGATGGTCTTGATCTCCTGACATCGTGATCCGCCCACCTCGGCCTCCCAAAGTGCTGGGATTACAGGCATGAGCCACCATGCCCAGCCCAAAGGCTCACACCTCTAATCCCAGTACTTTGGGACGCCGAAGCTGGTGGATCACCTGAGGTCAGGAGTTTGAGACCAGCTTGGCCAACATGGTGAAACCCTGTCTCTACTAAAAATACAAAAATTAACCTAGTGTGGTGGCGCATGCCTGTAGTCTCAGCTACTTGAGGAGGCTGAGGCAGGAGAATCGCTTGAACCCAGGAGGCAGAGGTTGCAGTGAGCTGAGATTGTGCCACTGCACTCCAGCCTCGATGACGGAGCAAGACTCTGTCTCAAAACACAAACACACACACGCACACACACACAGACACACACACACACAAAATAGAGAATCATGATACAAATTTTAATTTATATACTTTTTCCTGATTTATGCTCAGGAACAGAATGAGATGGGATAGTTTTAGGGGGCTAAGTGCCAAATTATCCTGGTCTGGACCTGTTCCCAACATCCCTATAAATGCCATCCCACTGTGTCTCTGGAGCCAGTGTGGGAATACAGTAGCACAAGTGTATGGAGTTGGCTTGTGGTGACTGGCATGTGCCTGGAAACCTCAAGGAAACATGTTCTAATTTTCCATATATAAAAAATTTAATTGGCATGTATGATATTAACTTATCAGAAGTAGAAGGAATAACCCTACAACTCCATTGATAAGTTGTAAATCTTACATCTGATCATATTCAGAGGAACTAGCAGCAGCCAGTGGAATGAGTTGCAATAGAGATAGATTGTAGGTAAGAGTATACCTAGAAACAACCATACTAAAAAATGATTTTGATGATTGAGAACCTATTTCTGCATAAGAGAAGACAGTCATATAGGTTACAAAACGTTGATATTAATATGAATATCATTGAAATTAATTAACGTACTTTCTGGAATAACCACTCATGGAAAGTTAAAACTTTATTAATTTATATTAAAATGCTTTAATGAAAAGTTATAAGGAATTATGTCCAAACCAAGGCTGCATTTCCATATGGTGTTACAAAAGCGTTGTTTCAATTAAGCATCGGTTCTGACCATTTTGTCCCATAAATATCTCTCAAATCTGACCACTTCTCTTTATCATCATTGTCGCCATTCTCATGAAAAACAACATCACCTCTCACCTGAACAAGTGACCTCCCATTTGTTCATATCACATCAAAAATTGAGTTTTTCCAGGTCATTCTCCACGATTATTTCAGAAACCACATAACCCATGTATCAGTGGGCTCTCTCAGTCTCCCCCTTTCCCTCTCCGTCTTCACCTCCACCTCCCTCTCCCCCTCCCTCTCCTTCTGCTCCTCCTTCTCCTTTTCTCTTCCTGCTTAAATTTCTTTCTTTTTCTCTTTTTTTTTTTTTTAATTTATTTATTATTATTATACTTTAAGTTGTAGGGTACATGTGCATAACGTGCAGGTTTGTTACATATGTATACTTGTGCCATGTTGCTGTGCTGCACCCATCAACTCGTCATTTACATCAGGTATAACTCCCAATGCAATCCCTCCCCCCTCCCCCCTCCCCATGATAGGCCCCAGTGTGTGATGTTCCCCTTCCCGAGTCCAAGTGATCTCATTGTTCAGTTCCCACCTATGAGTGAGAACATGCGGTGTTTGGTTTTCTGTTCTTGTGATAGTTTGCTAAGAATGGTGGTTTCCAGCTGCATCCATGTCCCTACAAAGGACGCAAACTCATCCTTTTTTATGGCTGCATAGTATTCCTGCTTAAATTTCTTGATTGGCTTCCCATTCTTGCTGGATAAAGATCATCAAGACTAGTGCTTTGTTTAGAAAGTATTGTACTTAGCAATATATCCCCAGGTAAAATGCCTAGCATGTAGTAGACAATAAATGTATATCAAATAAATAAACAATATAGGAACAGAAATAGACACACAGATCAGTGGGAGACACTGTTCAGAAACAGATCCAAAGTATATTACCAAAAATGGCCTTACAAATCACTAGGGAATCAGTATTGTGGAGAACTGGCTAACCATTTTGGGGAGGAGGAATTTGAATCATTCTCATATACTGTATACCAGAATGGATTCCAAACATACACACATTTAAATGCAAAAAAATCGTAAAAGAGACTGGAATTGATTTATATAATTTTGAGGGGAGAAAGGACTTGAAGAAGTTTATGTGTAGAAAATCAAAAGCACAAATGATTTTCTTTAAAAAATGGATATTTGACTACATAAAAATTAAAACTTTTATACTGAAAAAAAAACATAAATAAAATTGCAGTACAAATGAAACTGAGGGAAAATATTTACAACATATATATCAAAGCATTTCTTTAAGCTATGAAGAGTCTCATATAAATTGATCAGGAAAAGATGAACATATCAATGAAAATATTGCAATTTTCAAACTAAGAAACACAAATTACCAATAAAAATATGAAAGAAGAAAGTATTCAGCTTCACTAGGAATCAATTACAAATAAATAGAAAACATTTTCTCCTATCAAATTGGCTATTTTAGAAAATTGATAGTCCCTGATGTCCAGGAAATTGAATTGAAATTATTGGTGTTTTGGCTGAGAGGAGTGTAATTTGTTCAGACTTTTTGAAGAGCAGTTAAATAGTATATATCAAAAAACTTTCTTGATCCCAGGAGTTCGAGGCCAGCCTGGGCAACATGGTGAAACACTACATCTACCAGATAATAATAATAATTAGCCAGGTAGGTTGTCATGCGCCTGTGGTCCTAGCTGCATGGGAGGCTGAGGTAGGAGGATCTCTTGAGTCCAGGAGGTGATGCTGCAGTGAGCCGTAATTGTGCTGTAGCACACCAGCTTGGATGACAGAGTGAGAATATGTCTCAAAAAAAAAAAAACTTTTACATATTTACATATTTTGAAAAATTGCTGCCCTATGCTAAGAAAATAGTACAAAATATGAACACAGATTTGTGCTTAAAATATTTATGATGGGCCGGGCGCGGTGGCTCAAGCCTGTAATCCCAGCACTTTGGGAGGCCGAGACGGGCGGACCACGAGGTCAGGAGATCGAGACCATCCTGGCTAACACGGTGAAACCCCGTCTCTACTAAAAAATACAAAAAACTAGCCGGGCGAGGTGGCGGGCGCCTGTAGTCCCAGCTACTCGGGAGGCTGAGGCAGGAGAATGGCGTGAACCCGGGAGGCGGAGCTTGCAGTGAGCTGAGATCCGGCCACTGCACTCCAGCCTGGGC